>NC_047118.1:43267755-43567755 GCF_902500255.1 Thalassophryne amazonica
TAAAGTCCAACACAAACTTTAAATAGGAGTCCAAATTGTGACGTGTAGTCCAGTGATGCTGTGCACTGACTTCCCCCCCCCCCCCCAAAAAAAGACTTCTTGTAACACACACACACAAAAAAATCCACTCCGCTGTAAGCCGTCTGGGTGCATGAAGAGCTGTTCAGGTGAAAAGCTGACCAGATTTTTGGCTGGACTGAGGAACTAGCACTGTCAGTTAGCTCTATTAAATCACCTTCGCTTATGTTGTTGCGTGCGTGCGTGTACTACCAAAAACAGGACTGTTTATTTCCTTAGTGCAGCAAAAAAACAAACAAAAAAAAAACAAGAGAAATTAGTCCAACTCCAGATGGCTTACAGTGTAGTAGATTTCTTTTGTGTGTGTGTGTGTGTGTGTGTGTGTGTGTGTGTGTGTGTGTGTGTGTGTGTGTGTGTGTGTGTGTGTGTGTGTGTGTGTGTGTGTGTGTGTGTGTGTGTGTGTACAACCCCTGGCAAAAATTATGGAATCACCGGCCTCAGAGGATGTTCATTCAGTTGTTTAATTTTGTAGAAAAAAAGCAGATCACAGACATGACACAAAACTAAAGTCATTTCAAATGGCAACTTTCTGGCTTTAAGAAACACTATAAGAAATCAGGAAAAAAAATTGTGGCAGTCAGTAATGGTTACTTTTTTAGACCAAGCAGAGGGAAAAAAATATGGACTCACTCAATTCTGAGGAAAAAATTATGGAATCACCCTGTAAATTTTCATCCCCAAAACTAACACCTGCATCAAATCAGATCTGCTCGTTAGTCTGCATCTAAAAAGGAGTGATCACACCTTGGAGAGCTGTTGCACCAAGTGGACTGACATGAATCATGGCTCCAACACGAGAGATGTCAACTGAAACAAAGGAGAGGATTATCAAACTCTTAAAAGAGGGTAAATCATCACGCAGTGTTGCAAAAGATGTTGGTTGTTCACAGTCAGCTGTGTCTAAACGCTGGACCAAATACAAACAACATGGGAAGGTTGTTAAAGACAAACATACTGGTAGACCAAGGAAGACATCAAAGCATCAAGACAGAAAACTTAAAGCAATATGTCTCAAAAATCGAAAATGCACAACAAAACAAATGAGGAACGAATGGGAGGAAACTGGAGTCAACGTCTGTGACCAAACTGTAAGAAACCGCCTAAAGGAAATGGGATTTACATACAGAAAAGCTAAATGAAAGCCATCATTAACACCTAAACAGAAAAAAACAAGGTTACAATGAGCTAAGGAAAAGCAATTCTGGACTGTGGATGACTGGATGAAAGTCATATTCAGTGATGAATCTCGAATCTGCATTGGGCAAGGTGATGATGCTGGAACGTTTGTTTGGTGCCGTTCCAGTGAGATTTATAAAGATGACTGCCTGAAGAGAACATGTAAATTTCCACAGTCATTGATGATATGGGGCTGCATGTCAGGTAAAGGCACTGGGGAGATGGCTGTCATTACATCATCAATAAATGCACAAGTTTACGTTGATATTTTGGACACTTTTCTTATCCCATCAATTGAAAGGATGTTTGGGGATGATGAAATCATTTTTCAAGATGATAATGCATCTTGCCATAGAGCAAAAACTGTGAAAGCATTCCTTGCAAAAAAGACACATAGGGTCAATGTCATGGCCTGCAAATACTCCGGAGCTTAATCCAATTGAAAATCTTTGGTGGAAGTTGAAGAAAATGGTCCATGACAAGGCTCCAACCTGCAAAGCTGATCTGGCAACAGCAATCAGAGAAAATTGGAGCCAGATTGATGAAGAGTACTGTTTGTCACTCATTAAGTCCATGCCTCAGAGACTGCAAGCTGTTATAAAAGCCAGAGGTGGTGCAACAAAATACTAGTGATGTGTTGGAGCATTCTTTTGTTTTTCATGATTCCATAATTTTTTCCTCAGAATTGAGTGAGTCCATATTTTTTTCCCTCTGCTTGGTCTAAAAAAGTAACCGTTACGGACTGCCACAATTTTTTTTTTCCTGATTTCTTGTAGTGTTTCTTAAAGCCAGAAAGTTGCCATTTGAAATGACTTTAGTTTTGTGTCATGTCTGTGATCTGCTTTTTTTTCTACAAAATTAAACAACTGAATGAACATCCTCAGAGGCCGGTGATTCCATAATTTTTGCCAGGGGTTGTACACGTGCATGTGCATGTTTATGGGCGCAGGCACGTGTGTGTTTGCACTCATGCAGAGTGCAATGGTACCAAAACTGTGGAAGCAAATTTGCACTCTAAATGGAACCAAATCGCACTCTAAATGCAATGCAACAGAAATGATACAAATAATTCATGTCATGAGACATACAAAGCACCAATCAAATGACAAGGATCTACTCAGCCATTATATAATAGTCAGTAGGCCTCACTCCCCCAACAGCTAAAGGATACTCTGTCCACTCAGGCTAGAGCTTGGGTTTTTATCTGGCTGGTCAAAGCGTCCGACTCCCATGCTGGAAATTGTGAGTTTACATCCCGAGGTGACAGAAACACAACGCAGACGAAAGAGAGTACAGCTGCAGCATAATGTAGCAGCTGTACTCTGCGTTGTGTCTTTGACTCCTCCCACTCGCTCCCCTCAGGACATGAACTCACCATCTCCGACATGGAAGGCAGATGCTCCCAGTTGGCTAAAACTCAGGCTCTGGCCTAGGCTGTCGCGGGGAGTGAGGCCTACTGAATACCACATAAAAATACAGCAAGCCAAGTCTGGGAGCACACACTAGTGCTGCACTTTGCCACATCCATGACACCACAGAACCACCTTGGGTCCTGGAAGGTAACCACCCAGGCAGAAAACCGTTCCATTCCCACATCCCTAAAATTGTGGGTGTCCCCTGTGCTTTCTCCAGCTACGAGGTTGTAAAATCCTGGAATTTCTCAAGAAACATCATCTCCTGTGACCTTTAACCTAGAAAAAAAAGCACCACTTCAGCAACATCATTTAGCCACAGGTGCTTAAACATGAATGAATTTAAGTTGTTGATTTTTTAAAATTTTTTATTTTTCAAAAGATTAAACCATAAAATTGATGGCAACACTGGACAGCCAATCAGAGCTCGCAGGTTACAACAACCATTTACGCTGTCATATTCATGTGTGTTTTTCCCTCTTGTTGGTCTCATTCAACAATACACTCATGCACACACTCACTACACAAACCAAATGGAAAATTACACATTATATTCAACAATAACAGTGAACACCAGAAGCCCTCTTTCCTACCGGCGATCTGATGTGAGAGACAGAACAGACGGCTTATGCAAACAGACAAGAATCCAAACAACTTTCCAAGCATAAGAAAAAAATTATGTAACAGGTTGATCTCTGGTCCTGTCTCTAGATATAACAAGTAGCAACAAATGCCCTGGTGATTGATATATGCAGTGCATCCAGAAAGTATTCCCAGCACTTCACTTTTTCCACATTTTGTTATGTTACAGCCTTATTCCAAATTGGAGTAGTCATTTTCTCCTTAAAAATTCTACTTACAACACCCCATAATGACAACATGAAAAAGTTTTTTTTTCTTTTTTGCACTCTCACTCACTCATTTTCAACCACTTATCCAGAACCAGGTTGCGGGGGCAACAGCTCCAGCAGGGGACCCAAACTTCCCCTTCCCAGGCCACATTAACCACCTCTGACTGGTGCGATACAGGGGCATTCCCAGGCCAGTGCGGAGATATAATCTCTCCACCTAGTCCTGGGTCTTCCCCGGGGTCTCCTCCCAGTTGGACGTGCCTGGAACACCTCCCTAGGGAGTCACCCAGGGGGCATCCTTACCAGATGCCTGAACCACCTCAGCTGGCTCCTCTCAACGCGAAGGAGCAGTGGCTCTACTTTGAGTTCCCCATGGAGGACCAAGCTTCTCACCTTATCTCTAAGGGAGACACCAGCCACCCTCTGGAGGAAACCCATTTTGACCGTTTGTACCCGCAATTTAGTTCTAATGGTCATGACCCAACCCTTATGACCATAGGTGAGAGTAGGAATAAAGACTGGCCAAAAGATTGAGAGCTTTGCCTTTTGGCTTAACTCCCTTTTTGTCACAACAGTACCATAGAGCGCATACAACACCATCCCTGCTGTGCAGATTCTATGGCCAATCTCACGCCCATTGTCCCCTCACTCTTGAACAAGACAGCGATGTACTTGAACTCCTTTACTTGGGGCAAGGCCTCACTCCCTACCCGGAGTAGGCAATCCATCGGTTTTCTGCTGTGACACTCAGCTGTGAACGGATCCAGTGAGTGCTGGAGGTCACAGGCCGATGAAGCCAACAGGACTACGTAATCTGCAAGAAAAGTGATGAGACCCTGAGCCTGCCAAATTGAAGATCCTCCTCCTCCCCCCTACTACGCCTTGATATCCTGTCTATGAATATAATAAACAGGATTGGTGACAAGGCACAGCTCTGGTGGAGGCCAACCCCCAACTGAAACAAATCCGACTTACTGCAGAGAACCCGAACACAGCTCTCGCTTTGTGAGTACAGAGATAGGATGGATGGCTCCAAGAAGGGACCCACTCATCACATACTCCCGCAGCACCTCCCACAGTATCTCCCGGAGTACCTGAACATACGCCTTCTGCAAGTCCACAAAACACATGTAGACTGGATGGGCATACTCCCAGGCCCCCCTCCAAGATCCTTGTGAGAGTGAAGAGCTGGTCGCTTGTTCCATGACCAGGATGGAACCTGTATTGTTCCCCTTCATCTTCAATCCCAGGTTTGACTATCGGCTGAACCCTCCTTTCCAGCACCCTGGAGTAGACTTTACCAGGTAGGCTGAGTAGTGTGATGCCCCTGTAATTGGCACACACTCTCTGGTCCCCCTCTTTAAATATGGGGACCAACACACCAATTTGCCACTCCTTAGGCATTGTCCCAGACCTCAGTGCAATGTTAAAGAGATGTCTCATCCAAGACAGTCCCTCCACACCCAGAGCTTTCAACATTTCTGGACACATCAACCCCCGGACCTTGCCACTGTGGAGTTGTTTGACTACCTCAGTGACCGCCACCAGGGAAATTGATGATGGTCCCCCATCAGCTTCCAGCTCTGCCCTACTATAGAAGTTGCTTCACTCTGATGCAGGAGTTCCTCAAAGTGTTCCTTCCAGTGTCCGATTACCTCCTCAGTTGAGGTCAACAGAGTCCCATCCTTACTGTCGACAGCTTGGATGGGTTCCCATTTTCCTCTTCTGAGGTGCCTCACGGTCCGCCAGAAGCACCTTGCTGCCAACCGAAGGTCCTTCTCCATGGTTACTCTGAACTCCTCCCACAACCACTGCTTTGCCTCCCTCACAGCAGAGGTTGCCACCCTTTGGGCCTATCGGTACCTTGCAACTGCCTCCGGAGTCCTTCGAGATAACATATCCCAGAAGGACTACTTCTTCAGTCGGATGGCTTCCCTGACCACAGGTGTCCACCATGGTGTTCGAGGGTTACCGCCCCTTGAGGCACCTAAGACCTTCAGGCCACAGCTCCCCACTGTGGCTTCAACAATAGAAGCTTTGAACATTGCCCATTCTGCCCCCAACCTCCACAGGGATGTCAGAAAAGCTCCACCGGAGGTGTGAGTTGAAGATCTGTTGGACAGTGGGCACCTCCAGATGTTGCCGGTTCACTCACACTATCCGTTTGGGCTTTCCAGGTCTGTTCAAAGTTCTCCCCCACCCTCTGATCCAACTCACCACCAGATGGTGATCAGTTGACAGCTCTGCCCTTCTCTTCACCCGAGTGTCCAGAACATGTGGCCTCAGATCAGATGATACAATCACAAAATCAATCATCAACCTCCTAGGTTGCTCTGGTACCATGTACACTTATGGACATCAATACGTTCAAACATGATGTTGGTTATGGACAGCCCATGGGTAGCAGAGAAGTCCAACAATAAAGGACTGCTCGGGTTTAGATCAGGAAGGCCGTTCCTCCCAAACACGCCTCTCCAGGTGTTTCTGTCATTGCCGAAGTGTGCATTGAAGTCCCCTAGCAGAACAATGGACTCCCCCACTTGAGCCCTGTACAGCACTCCATTCAGGGACTCCAAGAAGGCTGAATACTCTGCTGTTTGGTGCATATGCACCAACCAATAGTCAGAGTTACCCCCACCCCCCAGCCACCTAAAGGTACAGGGAGGCGACCCTCTCATCTACCGGGGTAAACTCCAATGTAGCAGTGCTCGGCCAGGGGCTTGTCATGAGTATCCCCACACCCACCCCATGCCTCACACCCTGAGCAACTCCAGAGAAGAACAAGGTCCAACCACTATCAAGGAGAGTGGTTCCGGAGCTGAGGCTGTGTGTGGAAGCAAGGCCCACCATATCTAACTGGTTATCTAACTGGTTATCCACCTCCCGCACAAGCTCTGGCTCCTTCCCCTACAGCGAGATGACGTTCCATGCACCCAGGGCTAGCCTCTGCCACCTGGGTTTAGTCAGTCGAGGCCCTCGACTTTCAGTGCCACCCATGTGACAGCATACCCGACCCCAGCGGTTCCCCCTGCAATAGTGAGCCCACAGAGTGGAGATGGGAAGTCCATGTTGCCTTTTCAGGCTGTGCCTGACCAGGCTACATGGCAAGCCCGGACACCAGCCGCTCGCTGACAGGCCTTCTATCCAGGACTGGCTCCAAACGGTGGCCCCAGGCTGCCTCCGGGCCGGGTCATGTTTCCTCTGCCTCATTTTTTCATATCAGGAAATTCTTGCAAATTTATTAAAAATTAAAAACTAAAAAATCATATGTGCATAGGTATTTACACCCTTTGCTCAATACTTTGTTGATGCACTTTTAGAAAAAAGTGCATCAACATAAAAAAGGGAGATCAAATGTGAAATTAGGAGAGCAAAATACAACTACACAGCCAGGATCGAGAAACAATTTACCCAAAATAAGTTAGGCTCTGCTTGGGATGGCCTAAATACCATTCTAGGGAAAAATAGTAAAAAATCTAAAGTCATCCTGGCTAGGGCTAAATCGGACAAACAACTCGCCCAGGATTTTAATCATTTTTATAGTAGTTTTGATACACTAAATTTTAGTGATGAATTATTTAAACTAAAAAATGATTTGCGCTGTCCTGGTTCTCCACCTTTTGATGAACATTCCTTGATCAGCTTCTTTAAACGTACTAAAGTTAAAAAAAGTCCAGGACCCGACAATATTTGTGGTCGTTTGCTGTCTTCTTGTGCGGAGCAACTAGGCCCTATTTTCTTTTATATTTTTAAACTGTCGCTTGCTCAACAAAAGGTTCCAAAGAATTGGAAACAGAGCATAGTAATACCTGTGGCTAAAAACAAGCATCCCAAAGTTTTAAATGACTTTAGACCGGTAGCCCTAACATCTCTTGTTATGAAGGCATTTGAAAGACTTATGAAACATGAATTGCTTTCACATGTAGAGTCATTACTAGATCCCTTCCAGTTTGCCTATAGGGCTGGCTGTGGAGTGGAGGATGCTACTGCCACACTTTTAAATCTTGTTTTTAAACACCTTGAGGGCAACAAAGCACATGCCAAACTTTTATTTCTTGACTTTTCATCTGCTTTTAATACTATCCAACCTGTAGATTTTAATATTGCTGGTTGGATTTTAGATTTTTTAACAGACCGATCACAGAGAGTCAGAGTAAATGGGTGCATGTCAGACACCCTTTTGTCCTCAACAGGATCTCCTCAGGGCTGTGTCCTTTCGCCACTTCTGTACATATTGTACACTAATGATTGTCAAAGCCATCACGAAAATCGTTTTATTTTGAAATTTGCAGTAGATACTGTCATTGTTAGTCTCTTACATAATCATGAGAATAATCATGGCCCGGTGGTGGAAGATTTTGTAAAGTGGTGTGATAAGTCATATTTACAACTAAACGTGGCTAAAACAAAAGATATGTCTGTGGACTTCCGACGACAGCTCACACCAGCTCAGGCTACCTTCATTAAGGGCCAGCAGGTGGAGTCTGTGGAAACTTATAAGTATCTGGGGACTATAATTGATCACAAGCTAAACTTTAATGTTAATACTGACATGTTGTGTAAAAAGGGTCAACAATATTTGTTCTGGCTTCGTAAATTGTCTTATTTTCAAGTGGATAAGACTATTATGATTCTTTTTTACAAATCTTGTATTGAGTCTGTTTTAACCTTTTCTATGTTGTGCTGGTATGGGAATCTCAGTCTTAAGGCTAAAAATTCACTGGTTAAAATAGTGAAGGCCTGTGGAAAGGTACTGGGAGTACCACAGAGTACGTTGTCTGACCTATACCACAGACAAGTAAAGAGGAAAGCATTGAGTATATTGTCGAACTCTGCTCACCCTCTTTTTAGTGATTTTCAATATTTACCTTCTGGCTCACGGCTCAGGTTTCCCTCTGTGAAGGGTAACAGATTTAAGTTCTCTTTTGTTCCTGCAGCCATTGCTGTTCTGAACGCAGGCCAAGGAAGGAGTTAAAACTGGAATCATTTTAATGGACTGTATTTTAATGTTTGGACTGTAATTGTTTGTGATGCTGCACCATGGTAATGGTACTGGTGTGTGTTCTGTGTGTCATGTGCTTTTGATGTATTCTCAGGCTGCTGAACTGGTTGCCCCATTGGGGACACAAATAAAGTGAAAGTGAAAGTGAAAGAAGCAATTACAGCTTCATATATTCTTGAATATAATGCCACAAGCTTGGCACACCTATCCTTGGGTAGGTTTGCCCATTCCTCTTTGCAGCACGTTTTACTAAGAAGTGGCTTCCGTCTGGCCACTCTACCATTCAGGACTGATTGGTGCATTGCTGCAGAGATGGTTGTCCTTCTGGAAGGCTTGCATTTCTCCACAGAGGAGTGCTGGAGCTCTGACAGAGTGCCCATCGGGTTCTTGGTCACCTCCTAAGGCCCTTCTCCCCTGATCACTAAGTTTAGACGGGTGGCCAGCTCTAAGAAGAGTCCTAGCGGATATGAACTTCTTCTATTTATGGATGATGGAGGCCACTGTGCGCATTGGGACCTTGAAACAGTAGAAATGTTTCTGAACCCTTCCCCAGATTTGTGCCTTGAGACAATCCTGTCTCGGAGGTCTACAGACAATTCCTTTGACTTCATGTTTGGTCGGTGCTCTGACATGTACTATCAACTGTTATGGTCAAAACCCAAATTGAATGGTGGACCCCAAGTACAGGAGGCTGAATGGACAAGATAAACAGGATTTATTGTACAAACAGGTGTAAATGTGCAACAGAATTTGGAAATGTGTTGGAGGCCTGAAGCGTGGAGACCCAGGCTGGGCTGCCATTGATACAGGGAGCTGCAGTCCGATGGAACCATCATCAAGAAAAATGGACCAGAGATAGTGGAGACACAGGAAACAGAACCAGAAAGTGGCGGTGAGGTGGTGATGGTAACCGGAGCCAGGTGGCCACCTGCGAAGCTGATGAGGTACGGAATCTCTGCGAAGGTGAACAGGTGAGGTGAGTGATGGTGTGGAAACGCCCAAGAACAACAGGGGTACGAACGCACAAATTTCACTCATTACTGCATAGGAATGCACTAAGCCCTGAGGCTGAAAAGGTTGCGTGGGAACACACAAAATTCTGAATTAGACAAACAGAGGAGCCAGATACCATGGAGAGAAAACCGAATTTATGTCAAAGATGGAAGTGTTTAACAAGGGTTTAAGTACAGCTGGTGATGATGAGCATCAAGTGTGGAGATCAGCTCTGTGGCACGCCACCTGGAAACTCACAGAGAAATGAGGCAGGTCGACCAAGCAGGTACCAAGGCAGCACACAACATCAACTGTAGGACCTTATATGCAGACAGGTGTGTGCCTTTCCAAATCATGTCCAATCAACTGATTTTATTCCAGGTGGACTCCAATTAAGCTGTAAAAACATCTTAAGAATGATCAGTAGAAACGGAATGCACCTGAACTCAATTTTGAGCTTAAAGGCAAAGGTTGCGAATGCTTATGTACATGTGATTTCTTTTTCTTTTCTTTTTTTTTTACTTTATTTGCAAAAAAAAAAAAACTTTTTCACTTTGTCATTATGGGGTACTGTGTGTAGAACTTTTAGGGGAAAATGAATTTACTCCATTTTGGAATAAGGATGAAAAACAACAAAATGTGGAAAAAGTGAAGTACTGTGAATACTTTCTGGATGCACTGTACAGTGTCCAGTACAAACTGAAACCATTGGTGTTTATTTATTAATTAATTTTCTACACCCACTTATTTAAATTAACCTTCAAGTGACCAAGTGGGGTCAGCAGCCAAATAGTTATTGTATATGTCCCAAGCTATTTCTAACAGCACTTATTCAAGTGCTTTTTTTTTTCCTCCAGCTGCTCCCACTTGCTTGGAGTGACCACTATAGATCTGGTAGAGATCTACATTGGGATTTGGCACAAGTTTTACCCCGGATGTAGGCTCCTGTTTATTGGATCCTTGTTTGAAAATGCATCTTATCGATGCCCACAACATTCAAAGGAAAAAGTTTGATCAGTCCCCTTAGGATCATTCTTGTCATCCTGGAGGAAAACATGGACAATCGCAATGATCTATAATCAGACTTTTGTTTTGTTCTTGTTTTGTATGTTTGATCATTCTTTGTTGTACTTTATTTATTTAGTCTCTGTTATTGTTAGAATGGCCTAAGCAGTGGGTCACCCATCTGAGTCTGGTCTTCTTGAGGTTTTGTCAGGATTCTGCCTGACAGCAGACTATCGGCTGAAGCAGTGAACACAACATGCACACCTGTTAATCAGCTCTATCACTATTGAAGGAGGAACTCACAACTACGTCCGGTTGTTGGATTGTTTCTAAAGCTTCCATTGAATTCACAGCTGAAGACCACAGCCGCTGCTCCATGATAGGATATCAAGTTTTTCAAGCCACAGCAAAAAACACAGTACTTAGAAACTCCGGATCTCATTCCTCACTGCTCAAGCCCAGGACGGCTGGGTAAGGAAGACACTGCACAAATTGTTTCTTTATTTAAATTATCTCATAGCCAGACAAAGTCCAGATTATTCCATTGTCCACTGTCTGTGTTTAATTGTTGCTGCTGATCCTGATTCTTGCTGTCATTCATTGTTATTTTGTCAGGGGCGTAGCACCAAATTCTGGGCCCTAGGTACTAGCCATATTGAAGACCACCCCCCCCCCCCCCACTGTTATGTTCTTTTTTATTAACGCAAACACCAAATTTCTAATGTGTAGTTAAACCAGGTCTAAATCATGTACACCTTAGATCACACCTGGGAGTCAGAACCCTTTTTAAAGTTGGCGGAGCAATACTGAGTTGGGGGGGTCTGGGGGACCAAATTGCACCATTTTTTCAACTCAATATAGCTACCTTTCAAGCTCACCTTTCCTTTCAAAGAATTTGGTTAGAAGCTGCTTTCCCTCATTTAGTTTTCTTTCCCTGTCCTTTTTCTCTTCTTTTTTGAAATCCGGATTGATTTTTTAGGAAAGACATTTTATTTCAGCCTAAACCCTAGGGCTACAACTAACGATTATTTTACTAATCAGTTCACCGGTCAATTATTTTTTCGATTAATCGTTTTGGGGGTTTTTTACTTACATGTGAGTTTTGCCATTATTTCTTTGAGTTATTATTAAAAGTTGATGTTTGATGTTTGTCACACAACATCAACGTTTGACCTTGTAACAAAGTTATGTTATATTCTTGTCAAAAACATACCTGGAGTAGTGTTTCGGGTTTTTTTGCACATACGAGGGCTGTCAATAAAGTATAGGTCCTTTTTATTTTTTCAAAAACTATATAGATTTCATTCATATGTTTTTACGTCAGACATGCTTGAACCCTCGTGCGCATGCGTGAGTTTTTCCACACCTGTCGGTGACGTTATTCGCCTGTGAGCACTCCTTGTGGGAGGAGTCGTCCAGCCCCTCGTCGGAATTCCTTTGTCTGAGAAGTTGCTGAGAGACTGGCGCTTTGTTTGATCAAAATTTTTTCTAAACCTGTGAAACACATCGAAGTGGACATGGTTCGAAAAATTAAGCTGGTTTTCCGTGAAAATTTTAACAGCTGATGAGAGATTTTGAGGTGATACTGTCGCTTTAAGGACTTCCCACGGAGCGAGACGTCGTGCAGCGCTCTCAGGAGCCATCGTCAGCCTGTTTCAAGCTGAAAACCTCCACATTTCAGGCTCTATTGATCCAGGACGTCGTGAGAGAACAGAGAAGTTTCAGAAGAAGTCGGTTTCAGCATTTTATCCGGATATTCCACTGTTAAAGGAGATTTTTTTAATGAAAGACGTGCGAACGGGTCTGCACGTCGGGACGCAGCCGACGCGGTGCGGCGGCACAGGAAAAACACCTCCGTGTTGATAACCATTTGTAAAATCCAGGCGGCTTTTGATGGCTTTCAGTGGAGTGAGTATATGAGAAACTGTTTAACAGCTGGACATGTTCCAACTTGTCCTTAAGGCTTCCAACGGAGGTGTTTTTCCTGTGGCGGAGCGTCACGGCGGCTGCGAGCCGACGCTGCAATCCGTCCGCACGTCTTTCATTAAAAAAATCTCCTTTAACAGTGGAATATCCGGATAAAATGCTGAAACCGACTTCTTCTGAAACTTCTCTGTTCTCTCACGACGTCCTGGATCAACAGAGCCTGAAATGTGGGGAAACATTAAGATTAAGCGAAATAAAATACTGAATCAACAAAGCACCCGATTGAAACACTGCTTCGATCTGCGAATCACTGCTTCGATTGGTTCAAGGTTCAAAGCAAAGCCGCGCTGCAGAAACGGTTGATTTATATGGAAGAAACGAAACATTTGCGGTAAAACAAAGTTATTTAACAACTAATTGATGACTAAATTAGTTGACAACTATTTTAATAACCGATTAAATCGATTAGTTGTTTCAGCACAACTAAACACCTCCTCTTTATGTCAGATTCTGTTTGGGATATGTGTGTGTGTGGGGGGGGGGGGGGCAGTGTCACCTGTGCGCCTGGACTAAACCATTGTACAACTGTGCAGGGGTGGGAGGGCCCTCAGAGATCTTTCAATATTATTGTTAGAGCAGAATTATGTTTTGCAACATTTATACATTCATTCTAATTATATTCTTTTACAACATGAATTGTATGGACATTAATAACATGCAACACAAAAATGTATTTAATGCCAGTTTTTTGTGCCCCCCCCCCCCATGCTCTGGGCCCTGGGTACATAGTACCCTTTACCCCCCCCCCCCCCCCCCCCCCCAGTCTGACACCCCTATATTTTGTGTCTTTTTCTGTCCCACTGAGGGTAATTCCAAGCTGGACAGCCATGGAGGGAGGCACAGTCCACCAGATGGCACCATCGACCTATTTCTCATGGACTGTATTTCTTGTTACCCCTGCCAACAAAGTTGGAGGAGGTTATGTTATCGCCCCTGTTTGTTTGTCTGTTTGTGAACAGCTTGGAGAATACAATTTTGCATATATTATGAAATGTTTACTGAAGATTCATATCCCAATAGGCAAGAAGTGATTCCATTTTCAAAGCCTAGGTCAAAGGGCAAAGTAAAAAAAACCTTGGAAAATTGGGAAAAAAAATCCCTATCTTTAACATTGAACGAATTTTCAAAAATTAGATTAAATAGAACTTTATTGATCCCTTGGAAAGACTCCCTCAGAGAAATTGAGGGTCCAGCAGCATTGTGTAGCAGCACACAGGGTAAGAAGCACACAGAGTATCAAACGTAAAAGTAAAAATGTTTGCAAATATAAATACCAGACATACTGGTTTACTGGCTACTACTGCTCCTGTCCTTCCCGTCCTCTGTCTTCCTGTTACTCCTCCTCCCCCTGAGTGAGGAGTTGTTCAGTCTGATGGCCTGAGGGTCAAAGGAGTTTTTCAGTCTGTTGGTCCTGCACTTGGGAAGGAGCAGTCTGTGGCTGGAGAGGCTCCTCTGGTTGCTGATGACGGTGTGCAGAGGGTGACTGGCATCGTCCATAATGTCCAGCAGTTTGTCCAGTGTTCAAAGTTCATAACTATCAAAAAAAACAACATAAAATTTCTTTCATATTTGAGAGCGTTATGTAGGATGGTATCCTTTATTGACTGACGAAGTTTTGATCTGGATTGTGGATTTTGTGGACATTTGAATTTAATATTGAAAAGCCCAATTGATGTACATTTTGCATTATATCTCATTCAAAAGTACCAATTCAATCACACTCATTTGTGACAGTGAAGGACAAACAGGCACTCTCAATGAATAGACCAAGTATGATCCATATTGCAGATTTAGCGCATATTTGATTCTTTTTAACACTGAAAAGCCCTTTTGATCTTTTTTTTTGTATTATTTTAGTTTATGAAAAGCCACTTCTAACAGGACTTTGACCTTAAAGGACATGTCTCACGTTTTTTAATGTCCCAGTTAGCAAGACAACATAAAAATACTCATGACTGTAAGTGTCTCCGCACACATGTGCTAATAATTAGTGATCGCTGATGTATTTTATTCCTCTCACTCTGAGCGTTAGCAGGCATTTTATTGATAACAACACTCATAATTACTCGTGCACAAAACTGATCCTGCAGCAGAGATTGTGACTGACAGACTACGTTTATGGCTGCAGGTGCACATCAACATTTTTGGAGCCGCACCTTTGACCGTGACTACATCAAAATGAACAGCAGTTATCACTTAAAAACGAGTCATCATAACACGACATCACACTTATATCAACTTTGGAATTAATCTGTGCCTCATGTTCTTAACGTTAGCAGCTACATTCCACTGAAGCGCATGCTGGGACGCTTCTAGTAGCGATGTCACTTGTCTGAAACATCTAAGTACTCACAAGTACTTTGTTTTCGGGCGTCTCCATAGCTGTTTGTTGCAAATGCCGTATACTTTGAAACCGGTCACGGAAGCGCACAAAGAAATCCCGGTGGATCATCAGATGGTCACTAACAGCCTAAATCTAAATTGTTATGATTTTGGTGCAACATGTCCTTTAAATTTTTTTCCAAGGTAAAAATTTGTGGAATTGGAAAGTAGTGTTGGTAGAGGTTTGTGCTCTGTGTTCGGTACTCTAGTTGTATATACTGCTCATTTTTATATTGTACAATATATTTCACCTTGTTTTTTGCATACTTCTGCTCTGCTTCAGTTTGGTCTGTGGTTTCTAACAGGTTTCTTCCTCAAAAACAAAAAGGTCTGAGGGAGTTTTTCCTTACCGATGCTGTCTGTGCTTGCTTTGGAGTGTTAGTAAGGTTTGACTTTACCTTTGTGATGTGCCTGGGGGTGATGTATGTTGTGATTTGGTTCTATATATATCAATCAATCAATCAATCAACTTTTTTCTTGTATAGCGCCAAATCACAACAAACAGTTGCCCCAAGGCGCTCCACATTGCAAGGCAAGGCCATACAATAATTATGAAACACAGTCTACGTCTAAAGCAACATAACCAAGGGATGGTCCAGGGTCACCCGATCCAGCCCTAACTATAAGCCTTAGCGAAAAGGAAAGTTTTAAGCCTAATCTTAAAAGTAGAGAGGGTATCTGTCTCCCTGATCTGAATTGGGAGCTGGTTCCACAGGAGAGGAGCCTGAAAGCTGAAGGCTCTGCCTCCCATTCTACTCTTACAAACCCTAGGAACTACAAGTAAGCCCGCAGTCTGAGAGCAAAGCGCTCTAATGGGGTAATATGGTACTACGAGGTCCCTAAGATAAGATGGGACCTGATTATTCGAAACCTTATAAGTAAGAAGAAGAATTTTAAATTCTATTCTAGCATTAACAGGAAGCCAATGAAGGGAGGCCAACACGGGTGAGATATGCTCTCTCCTGCTAGTCCCCGTCAGTACTCTAGCTGCAGCATTCTGAACCAACTGAAGGCTTTTTAGGGAACTTTTAGGACAACCTGATAATAATGAATTACATTAGTCCAGCCTAGAGGAAATAAATGCATGAATTAGTTTTTCAGCATCACTCTGAGACAAGACCTTTCTGATTTTAGAGATATTGCGTAAATGCAAAAAGGCAGTCCTACATATTTGTTTAATATGCGCTTTGAATGACATATCCTGATCAAAAATAACTCCAAGATTTCTCACAGTATTACTAGAGATCAGGGAAATGCCATCCAGAGTAACGATCTGGTTAGACACCATGCTTCTAAGATTTGTGGGGCCAAGTACAATAACTTCAGTTTTATCTGAGTTTAAAAGCAGGAAATTAGAGGTCATCCATGTCTTTATGTCTGTAAGACAATCCTGCAGTTTAGCTAATTGGTGCGTATCCTCTGGCTTCATGGATAGATAAAGCTGGGTATCATCTGCGTAACAATGAAAATTTAAGCAATACCGTCTAATAATACTGCCCAAGGGAAGCATGTATAAAGTGAATAAAATTGGTCCTAGCACAGAACCTTGTGGAACTCCATAATTAACTTTAGTCTGTGAAGAAGATTCCCCATTTACATGAACAAACTGTAATCTATTAGACAAATATGATTCAAACCACCGCAGCGCAATGCCTTTAATACCTATGACATGCTCTAATCTCTGTAATAAAATTTTATGGTCAACAGTATCAAAAGCAGCACTGAGGTCCAACAGAACAAGCACAGAGATAAGTCCACTGTCCGAAGCCATAAGAAGATCATTTGTAACCTTCACTAATGCTGTTTCTGTACTATGATGAATTCTAAAACCTGACTGAAACTCTTCAAATAGACCATTCCTCTGCAGGTGATCAGTTAGCTGTTTTACAACTACCCTCTCAAGAATCTTTGAGAAAAAAGGAAGGTTGGAGATTGGCCTATAATTAGCTAAGATAGCTGGGTCAAGTGATGGCTTTTTAAGTAATGGTTTAATTACTGCCACCTTAAAGGCCTGTGGTACATAACCAACTAACAAAGATAGATTGATCATATTTAAGATTGAAGCATTAAATAATGGTAGGACTTCCTTGAGCAGCCTGGCAGGAATGGGGTCTAATAAGCATGTTGATGGTTTGGATGAAGTAACTAATGAAAATAACTCAGACAGAACAATCGGAGAGAAAGAGTCTAACCAAATACCGGCATCACTGAAAGCAGCCAAAGATAACGATACATCTTTGGGATGGTTATGAGTAATTTTTTCTCTAATAGTCAAAATTTTGTTAGCAAAGAAAGTCATGAAGTCATTACTAGTTAAAGTTAATGGAATACTCAGCTCAATAGAGCTCTGACTCTTTGTCAGCCTGGCTACAGTGCTGAAAAGAACCTGGGGTTGTTCTTATTTTCTTCAATTAGTGATGAGTAGAAAGATGTCCTAGCTTCACGAAGGGCTTTCTTATAGAGCAACAAACTCTTTTTCCAGGCTAAGTGAAGATCTTCTAAATTAGTGAGACGCCATTTCCTCTCCAACTTACGGGTTATCAGCTTTAAGCTACGAGTTTGTGAGTTATACCACGGAGTCAGACACTTCTGATTTAAAGCTCTCTTTTTCAGAGGAGCTACAGCATCCAAAGTTGTCTTCAATGAGGATGTAAAACTATTGACAAGATACTCTAACTCCCTTACAGAGTTTAGGTAGATGGATTTATATAGATGGATATCATCAAGATGTCTATTAGACCCCATTCCTACCAGGCTGCTCAAGGAAGCCCTACCGTTAATTAATGCGTCGATCTTAAATATGCTCAATCTATCTTTATTAGTTGGCTATGTACCACAGGCTTTTAAGGTGGCAGTAATTAAACCATTATTTAAAAAGCCATCACTTGACCCAGCTATTTTAGCTAATTTGAGGCTAATCTCCAACCTTCCTTTTCTCTCAAAAATTCTTGAAAGGGTAGTTGTAAAACAGCTAACTGATCATCTGCAGAGGAATGGTCTATTTGAAGAGTTTCAGTCAGGTTTCAGAATTCATCATAGTACAGAAACAGCATTAGTGAAGGTTACAAATGATCTTCTTATGGCCTCAGACAGTGGACTCATCTCTGTGCTCATCCTGTTAGACCTCAGTGCAGCTTTTGATACTGTTCACCATAAAATTTTATTACAGACATTAGAGCATGCCATAGGTATTAAAGGCACTGCGTTGCGGTGGTTTGAATCATATTTATCTAATAGATTACAATTTGTTCATGTAAATGGGGAGTCTTCTTCACGGACTAAGGTTAATTATGGAGTTCCACAAGGTTCTGTGCTAGGACCGATTTTATTCACTTTATACATGCTTCCCTTAGGCAGCATTATTAGAAAGCATTGCTTAAATTTTCATTGTTACGCAGATGATACCCAGCTTTATCTATCCATGAAGTCAGAGGGGACACACCAATTAGTTAAACTGCAGGAATATCTTACAGACATAAAGACATGGATGACCTCTAATTTCCTGCTTTTAAATTCAGATAAAACTGAAGTTATTGTACTTGGCCCCACAAATCTTAGAAACATGGTGTCTAACCAGATCCTTACTCTGGATGGCATTACCCTGACCTCCAGTAATACTGTGAGAAATCTTGGAGTCATTTTTGATCAGGATATGTCCTTCAATGGACATATTAAGCAAATATGTAGGACTGCTTTTTTGCATTTGCACAATATCTCTAAAATTAGAAAGGTCTTGTCTCAGAGTGATGCTGAAAAGCTAATTCATGCATTTATTTCTTCTAGGCTGGACTACTGTAATTCATTATTATCAGGTTGTCCTAAAAGTTCCCTGAAAAGCCTTCAGTTAATTCAAAATGCTGCAGCTAGAGTACTGACAGGGACTAGAAGGAGAGAGCATATTTCACCCATATTGGCTTCTCTTCATTGGCTCCCTGTTAATTCCAGAATAGAATTTGAAATTCTTCTTCTTACTTATAAGGTTTTGAATAATCAGGTCCCTTCTTATCTTAAGGACCTCGTAGTACCATATCACCCCAATAGAGCGCTTCGCTCTCAGACTGCAGGCTTACTTGTAGTTCCTAGGGTTTGTAAGAGTAGAATGGGAGGCAGAGCCTTCAGCTTTCAGGCTCCTCTCCTGTGGAATCAGCTCCCAATTCGGATCAGGGAGACAGACACCCTCTCTACTTTTAAGATTAAGCTTAAAACTTTCCTTTTTGAAAAAGCGTATAATTAGGGCTGGATCAGGTGACCCTGAACCATCCCTTAGTTATGCTGCTATAGACTTAGACTGCTGGGGGGTTTCCCATGATGCACTGAGTGTTTCTTTTTATTCACCTCTTTTTGCTCTGTATGCACCACTCTGCATTTAATCATTAGTGATTGATCTCTGCTCTCTTCCACAGCATGTCTTTTTCCTGATTCTCTCCCCTCAGCCCCAACCAGTCCCAGCAGAAGACTGCCCCTCCCTGAGCCTGGTTCTGCTGGAGGTTTCTTCCTGTTAAAAGGGAGTTTTCCTTCCCACTGTTGCCAAGCGCTTGCTCATAGGGGGTCGTTTTGACCATTGGGGTTTTTCTGTAATTATTGTATGGCTTTTGCCTTACAATATAAAGCGTCTTGGGGCGACTGTTTGTTGTGATTTGGCGCTATATAAATAAAATTGATTTGATTTGATAGATAGATAGATAGATAGATAGATAGATAGATAGATAGATAGATAGATAGATAGATAGATAGATAGATAGATAGATAGATAGATAGATAGATAGATAGATAGATAGATAGATAGATAGATAGATAGATAGATAGATAGATAGATAGATAGATAGATAGATAGATAGATAGATTAGATAGATAGATAGATAGATAGATAGATAGATAGATAGATAGATAGATAGATAGATAGATAGATAGATAGATAGATAGATAGATAGATAGATAGATAGATAGATAGATAGATAGATAGATAGATAGATACGAGGTCTGTCCATAAAGTATCGTACCTTTTTATTTTTTTTTAACTATATGGATTTGATTCATATGTTTTTACGTCAGACAAGCTTGAACCCTCGTGCGCATGCGTGAGTTTTTTCACGCATGTCGGTGACGTCATTCGCCTGTGAGCACGCCTTGTGGAAGGAGTGGTCCCGCCCCGTCGTCGCACCGACCGTCCTTAAAGGGGTCCTTAAAGCTGTAGTAACAGACCTTATTCTCTGTGAAACCCGTAAAATTTTCACCGAAAGCCAGATAAATTTTTCGAATGGTTTCCAGGTTCCAGTCTCTAACAGCTTCTGAAAAAATTCTGATGGAAAAAAAGTCCTTTTCATTCCGCCATTTCCAGACAATGAAAATCCGACGAGGGGGCGGGACCACTCCTTCCCAAGGCGTGCTCACAGGCGAATGACGTCACCGACAGGCGTGGAAAAACTCACGCATGCGCACGAGGGTTCAAGCATGTCTGACGTAAAAACATATGAATCAAATATGAATGAAATCCATATAGTTTTTGAAAAAAATAAAAAGGACCGTTACTTTATTGACAGACCTCGTATATCACAATTATCTGGGAACTACTTTTTGCACAGGAATTCATCAAGCACGTTGGCTGCAGCCGCGCACTAACACAGAATATACAGAAGCTGTATATCGTTGTTCAGCAATCATTCTAAGTGATGTGTGCATTGATACCACATTTTAGAGGAGCACGGGTGACTAAAACATATACCTTGGTATTTAGAAAGCAATTTACTATATATTGTTCATTTCGATGACATTTTTTGGAGCCCCTCCAACTTTTACCCCATCCCCCCCTCAGCTCCCCCAACAAAAATTTCCTGGTGCTGCCACTGCCTTTGACGGTCCAAAATGCAGACAGAACTCAGATAAACTTTCTCATGGCCCACAACTATGTCTAAAATTAAGTGTGTGTGTGTGTGTGTGTGTGTGTGTGTGTGTGTGTGTGTGTGTGTGTGTGTGTGTGTGTGTGTGTGTGTGTGTGTGTGTGTGTGTGTGTGTGTGTGTGTGTGTGTGTGTGTGTGTGTGTGAATACAATGCTATAAAAAAATGAGAAACCTTTACATAAATAAGGCCCTTCCAGATTCCTTAGCAACAAGCTGATGAGAGTCAGACTCCCACAGGATGCAATCTGACACAAGTTACTTCCCAGCCAAGACTGGTACCCATTTAGAGCCGGGAGGACTGAGACAGCATGAGCAGGATTTAGACCTGGGCCTTCACATTATAGGCTGGTTCTTTATCTGCTCAGCTACCCACTCTTTTATATGTATGTTTTTATTATTTAATTTTCTTCCTCAGTGGGTCCACAGGAAATCTATGTTAAAAAGTCAAAACAGTCCTATTGCAAAAAAAAAAAAAAAAAAAAAAGACAACCCCTATTTCATTATAGAAATTATTAAAGTATCAAGTTGCAAACCCATAAAAGACAGTGACTCCACTCCAGGTGTACTGCTGGTTGCATGGCAATACAAACAAGAGCAACTGGAGATTTCTGATGTCTGCCAATCCGGATCTGGATCACCTCCAAAATTCAACCGAGTCTTCCATGCCCTCATATCTATCTGTGGTGCAAATTTGATGAGAATCCATGAAGTAGTTTTGACGTAATCCTTCAAAGCGTATACGAGTATAAAGTGATCTGCATGCGCAGCAGTCAGTGCTTGCGGGAGAAAAAAAAAGCTTGAGTATCGATCTTTTTACACGAGGATCGTTCGATATCAATACCAGCGTTGGTATCAATATTAGGATCGATCTGCCCACCTCTAAACACAACACAACTGGCGTGAAACTGGTCTTGTATGTCCTCATGAGGCCCGCGGGCCGCCACTTGATGACCGTGCGTTAAACCGGTGTCCTGGCCCTTTAAGATGCCGCACGCTGCGTCTTGGACGCATGCGCAGTAAAGTGCAGCCCCAATGAGAGAAACAACAACAGTCACTACGGCGGAGAGCGATGATGTGTCTATGAAGCTCTGCTCCTCGTAGTTGCAGCCCAGCTGCTGTTATTTCTGCCGGAGCTTCCCGTATCGATGGTGTTGAGCCCATGAACTTGGCCAGTCAGAGCGGGGACGCTGGCGGGAGCCAGCTCCTCTTCGCCAACTTTAACCAGGACAACACGTAAGGAAGGGCCGAGGTCTGAGGGCGGCCTGCAGCCGGGCTAGCTCAGGCTAACACCGCCGAGTGTCTGACCGACTAACGGGGCTCCGAGTCACACAGCGGGGCGGCGTTTCGGAGAGTAGGAACAACTGATGAGACTCGTTGATGTTAACGAGTTGTAGTTAAAGTGTTCGGTTTTGTTTCACGCGTCACAAGCATAGCGTGGTCGCAGGGAGGCTAACGTGAGTCCACATGTCGGTGAGGTGTCAGGTTTAACTATAAGCTGGCTGCAAAGTGGCGCAACTAAAACCAGCTGTTGAGATTGTGTCAAAAAGTCTCAGCCTCTACTGCTTTGTAAGTAAGTCCCTTCGGCTGCTCCCTTGTTTGCACTTGGGGTCGCCACAGCAAATCCAAGGTGGATCTGCATGTTGAATTGGCACAGGTTTTACGCCGGATGCCCTTCCTGACGCAACTCCACATTACATGGACTTGAACCCGGAACCTTCTGAACTGAAACCAAGCGCATTAACCACTTGGCCACCACACCTGCTCAGCCTCTACTGCTTTGTGATTACGTTAATTATAAATGCTGTTTTTGGTGTGACAAACCACAGAGGCCTTTGGTGCTTCTGTGTTACAGATAAGCAAAAACACTGAAAGTTACCCACTAAAACCGAGACGTTGTTTTCTAAGAGTATAGATATCCAGGGCTGATTAATTTCACTGTTTACTGTAACATATGTCCAGCCCTTGTTGCTATAGAACATTTTTCGTCCTCTTCTGTTGATGGGGCTTTTTTTTTTGTTTCGGCTATCAAAGTGTCCATCCATACGTAGCCGTATTGACAATACAGTTATTTTTGAACGTTATTGTATTGATAATACGCAGTTATATCAGCGCATAGCCCTGTTGTTAATACACGACATGGCTGTGTTACTAAAGGGCCTGTCACACCATGGCGGATTAAGGAAACACATGAGAAACCCATACAAAATTTGTATATCCATTTGTGTTTATTTTTGTCCTGCAAAAGTCCTCTTCCCATTCACTAATTGTTTTCATTGTCAGCTGATGTCCACTGAGTCTGTTGGAAAGTTTTGTGTGTGCTCACAACTTTAAGCAGAGAGCTTTCCTGGTGCCTCCACATTTGTGTACTGCTTTGTCCTTTATTTGTGGCTGTCTGATGTTTCACCCTGGTCTTCTGATTGCCCAAAGCTAAGGTGGAGGGTGTGAATTCTGCACAAGTGAAGAGAGGATAGATCACAATGCTGCAACATGCAGCACAACTGTTAATTTAGCCACGGTCAGACTGAAGAAAAAGACAGACCAAGTGTGTGTGTTTTTATCTGGAAGTCGGAGTGCATCTGGCAGATTCTCTTGGTGAGAAGGCGCTGCAGAGAATGAAGGTTATTTGCTGTTCTTGCCACTGCAGCTGCACTGAACACTGACACAGTGAGAAGACTGTCAGCGCGCAAACATAGTGAGGAAGCATGATGTCATGATCCCCAATTGAGCCAGATTCTGTCCGCATTTGCGTTCAGACCTCGGCAAATTCCACTTAAATCCGGCTCCCCTCAGCACACATATGTCTTGAAACTGGGAAAATCTGTGTTGTCAGTGGAAATGTGATGTTATCTGTCCATCAGAGCACCAAATCCACTGGAGACCAATGGACTATGCAGTTTTGCCACTGCACAAAATATTTAAATATGTAACTAATACATTTGCTTTATCCGTCACAGCATGATATGTTCTTAATGCCTCCCTCACATGGTGACATGACACGAAATTAAGCTGACAGACAAATGGTCTGTGCCCACTTCGCAAAAATAACCATCTGGTCTTCTTCAGCTGCCGAGGTCTTCAATACTAAGGCTGTTTGATTGTGGGAATGCAACTCTTCCCAACCTGATACTTGGGGGGGATTCTGGTCCCATCTGGAAGATTGTGAGCATGTTCAAAACTCCAGAGTCATTGTGTTGTGCTGGTTGCTCAGCTCACCTGAAATAGATGTCTGGGTAGACTGTATTTTGAAATTTTTGTGGTTTGGAACATGGTTGTCCAGTTTGACCAAGAGTCACTTGTAATGTCTCAAACTGAACATCAAGAAATCCACAGTCAAGCCACTTTTTGTAGTTGTTGTCACACAATACTCCAATGGTGAAGGACAAAAGCTGCTGTGGACATTTCTGCTATTGGATCCAAGTATGTTTGTCAGCTGTGAGGTGGTGTTGACCAAACCATTGATTTCTGACAAGGAACATTGGGTGCTGATTGGCTGAGAGCTTGTATGTCGCCGTTGTGACCTAGTAATTGTCACATAAACATGATGTTGGAGCAGAAAGTTATTTGGACTGGTAAAGAAAAACAAGAGTTAATCAAGTACTGTACAGTTTTAAAACAAAATCACTTGATTGCATAGAAATTTGAAGCTCTTGGTATGCAACAACAGTCACCCTTTCTGTTCGATCACAGCACCTTCTGATGCTCATAATCAAAAGACATGCATGTAACCAGTGTGTTGTGTCTCACTGCTGTGGATCAGGAGGTCTTACAGATGGGGCAAGTATAACAGGACTGGTGTCACTAGTCAAAGGCCCCTGCAGACATTAGGATACAAAAATTACTTATAATCTTCTAAATCTTCTCGTCACCTGTAGTTCCATAATTATATTTTTGTTAGTTTTCAACTAATAGTAGTAATAATAGCTGCATTATCCTGGCTGTGAAAGTAACCTTTTAGACTGCCTTTGGAAATTCTTCATACATAACAATATATCTGCAGTCATCAGAATGCTAAGAATAACACAAAGCTCATATTTAGGTTTGGTTGAGTAAGCATGTTTTAGTCAGTGCGGCTACGTGACGGAAGCTGACAGTCATGTTTACATTCTTGTGTAAATATGACTGAATAAAGAAAGCGTGCTACTACTACTACCACATAGACAAATTGTAAAAGATCATTATTTTTTGTGCCTTAAAATCGAGGTGGAGAGTACCTAATACATGATGTAATATAACTGAACAGCTGTATGTCGTGTGCTCATGATAAGCTAGCTGTTGCATTTTAACATGTATTCTGTTTCTGTGCCTTATAATTTTTTTATAGGTCCTTGGCTGTTGGCACTAAATCAGGATACAAGTTTTTCTCCTTGTCATCTGTGGACAAATTGGAGCAAATATATGAATGTAGTAAGTATTGTCTGAACCCCATTCTTACTTTCTATTGCTTATACTCTCCTGTTTGTTCTTTATATTGTCTGGGATGATGTCACTGATCTGTGTGAGTTTTGATCGGTTCTGTTTGTTCTACTGGCTCCAAGAGAGGTGTGTGTGTGTGTGTGTGTGTGTGTGTGTGTGTGTGTGTGTGTGTGTGTGTGTGTGTGTGTGTGTGTGTGTGTGTGTGTGTGTGTGTGTGTGTGTGTGTGTGTGTGTGTGTGTGTGGTTGACTATTGATAAAGGAGTTAATCAGGTCAGATTATTTATTTGTTTGTTGTAACCTAATCATAGAGCAGAGAGCTTAGTGAGATAAGGAGTTGGATGACCAACATGTCAATTTTTGTTATAAATTGGTGATGTTTTCTGTCTAAATACAAAAGTGGATAAGCAAAAACACTGAAACTTACCCACTAAAACCGAGACATGGTTTTCTAAGAGTATAGATATCCAGGGCTGATTAATAAGTGGACTGACCTCATACGGGAACAGTGTCTAAACACAAACGCATATCTGTACTCTTTCGGTTTTAGATTCATATTTTTTAAGAAAAAGGGAAATTAACCAATTTCATTTATGCTTCCAAAGTTTCTGGGTTAAATCTGGTCACTGGCTTCAACTGGCTGTTTTCCAATTTCCTCTGTTCGATTTAGACACAGCATGCTGGGGGGTTGTCTCCATCTCCAGCACTAAAGAGGAAGAAAGACCCCACTTTCCTGCACAGAGCATGAAACTAGAGTGAGAGTCTGTGGAAATGAGCTAAATTGTCAGTGACTTATGGAAATGAATGTGTGTGTGCATGTATAATCATACTGTGCAGCGCCGTACCGTGTATTCTGCATGTGTACTGTACGGTTCAATACAAATACATGTATTGTGACACCCCTAGTTTGTGTGTGTGTATGCACTGAACAAAAATATAAATGCAGCACTTTTGTTTTTGCTCCCATTTTTCATGAGCCGAACTCAAAGATCTAAAACATTTTCTATATACACAAAGGACCTATTTCTATCAAATATTGTTGACAAATCTGTCTTCTCCTTTGCCGAGATAATCCATCCCACCTCACGGGTGTGGCATATCAAGATGCTGCTTAGACAGCATGATTATTGTACAGGTGTGCCTTAGGCTGGCCACAATAAAAGGCCACTCAGCAATGTGCAGTCTTGCTTTATTGGGGAGGGGACAGAAAACCACCCTTCCCTTCCCTTTTTTTTTTTTTTTTTAAATTTCCACAAGTCACTGTGCCTCAGGCCATGTGTGATGTTTCAGCTTCTGCATCTGAGATATCATTGGCCCTAAAGTTTTGGGGTTGAGTCATTCTCTAAATGATATGCATGCAGTTATCCTGGTCACATGCTACATGCTGGATTTTGTTTGTGAGAATTGTGTTACTATAGGCCCCAAGAAGCTCTTATGACCGTCCAAATGGGGATGGACAAATTCTGCAGAAGTTTGCAACGGATCAGAAAGTGGTAATAGTCTGTAATCCTTAATTGCTCTTGCTGCCTAACAGCAAGTTTAATGTGTGCTGTATGGACAGGGCTGAATCACAGTGCCATTAGAAAATTACTTTAACATTAAATATGAATGCAGTTCCTTCACTTTGGAGCTGACTTGGACAAACCTACCCAAACGTAACCTGATGATCTATCAGATTTCGTCCTCCTTACTGGATTTGAGTACTTGACATTATGTTCTGTGTTCTCTGTAAAGCTGTTCTGCGTGTAAAACGTGCACAGCACTTAGTGGGACCCTCAAGCTGTATACGCAAGGATACCAGTGAGTCTTATTGCTGCACAAGTTCAACTGTATGATTCACTGAAACAGTTCCTGCAACCTGCCAAAAGTCCTTGTATTCCTTTTAAGAGTGAGCTTCCCGTCTTGCTGAAATGATGAGCACATGAGTCACAGCATAAGCAAAATGACAGGATGTGAAGTGAGTGAAATGCTGTGACAGTGATGGCTTTGTCTCTGTGCAGCAGACACAGAGGACGTGTGCATTGTGGAGCGGCTTTTCTCCAGCAGCTTGGTGGCCATTGTCAGTCTGAAGGCACCCAGGAAGCTCAAAGTCTGTCATTTCAAAAAAGGAACAGAGATCTGCAACTATTCCTATTCTAACACTATACTGGCTGTCAAACTCAACCGACAGGTACAAATATGAGGCTCAGAGAAATGTTTCTCGTGTAGTTCTCAGATGTTATACTTAGTTAATGAATAATTTTAGCGGCATGGCAGTTATATTTGTTTTTCTGATGGTAATGATGTTTTCTTCTGTAGAGATTGATTGTGTGTCTGGAGGAGTCTTTGTACATCCACAATATTCGAGATATGAAAGTGCTGCACACAATCAGGGAGACTCCACCGAACCCTTCAGGTGATCCCAAGACATCATCTATGAAACTTTTTTAAAATACATTTTCTGGTGTGGTTCTTTTCTGAACTTTTGTCCACCTTCCTTTGACATTCCTTGTGTGTGATTGTGGTTGTTTTTGCAGGTTTGTGTGCTCTCTCCATCAGTAATGATAACTGTTACCTGGCGTATCCAGGCAGTGCAACGATAGGAGAAGTCCAAGTGTTTGACACGGTCAACCTGGTAGGTGAACACGAGCATGTAAGAAGCTTCTGTCCAAAAGTGTCCATATAGTTTATATTCATGCTGGCATGTCCATCTTTTTTTAATCTGATGAAGCAGCTGTCACACTGTCACAGACTCAGGGAATCTATGAGCAACAGGAATTCAAATTTAGATAATTGTGTCCATTTTTGTCCTGTGCAAACCATTTTTTCATTCATTAAATGTATTCCTTGTCAGTTGATGTCTAGTGAGTCTGTCAGAAAGAGTCTGTTTTGTCTTGTACTTGTTCATAGCTTGGCAGTGGATAAATTATAGTTTTATCCGGGCAGTGTGACAGTAGGAGAAGTCTACTATAGTTTTATCTGTGTGTTATGTGTTTGTCTTCTGTTTGTGTCTGGAAGGGCTGCACACCCACATTTGGCACTCATTCCATCAGAGCCCCAAAGCCACTGGAGACCGACGGATTAGGCTGTTTTTGCCATCGGGCACATTATTTCAATCAGTTACTAATAGTCACTTTGCTACAGTATGACTACACCTTAATGCTTGAGGTGTATTTTAGCGTTTATGTCAGCTGTGCTGTGCAACGTCAGACTTTACCCAGTCTTTCAGATTTTTGTTTCTGTTGGACGTTTGTTGTTTTAGGAACACTGAAGCTCATTCAAGCACTCTATTTCTCTTTCATATTCAGTAAAGTAGGAAAAATGAAATGCTGATGTAAAAGTGAAATTACTACGGCCAGAGGCTTACACACCTTCATATTGGTTTTATGTCACAGCATTTATTTCGATCAGCAAAACTCTTGTCCCTTAACTGTGACATAGGAAAGTGTGTGTTCTCAGGAGTCTGTGGGTTTCCATAGAGTATGTTTAAATTTAAGTACTCGCTTATGGCGTGTCCACATGTATTTTAGAGTGTCATGTGACTCTTTTTGTATGTCATGTAAGCTATAATTGTCAAAAAAAAAGTGTCCATTACATTTCTGCAAAATATGGCTTTTTCTGATCATCTAAGAAACAGCCTCATGCGATATTTAATGTTTTTATAATGCACATTTACATTAAGAGTATTTTCAAGTTGCCACTTTAAATTGTGCAGTTTGAAAGGATGATGGAAACACGATTAGCGACTGTGTATGGCGTCTCTTTGTTTCCAGCGAGCGGCTAACATGATACCAGCTCACGACAGCCCGCTAGCAGCTCTGGCTTTTGATGCAAGTGGAACCAAGCTGGCTACAGCTTCTGAGAAGGTAGGAGAGTTGCACTTTTTTTTTCTTTTTTTTTTTTTTTTGTGGGAGCATTTTTCACCAAAACAACTGGCTGTCTGATTAACAGAACCTTAGCTTTGTAACTAACTGTACTCCTTGCATGTGCGACAAACCATGTATGAAGTGTAACTTCGCATTTCCTTCTAATCAGAGGTGTGATTCCAGTGTTTTTTGTTTTTTTTTAATTTACAAAATTTGCTTAATGTTGAAATGTAGTTACTATAAAGTACATTTTTTTGTGTGGTACATTAGATAATTCCAGGTAATTTTATTGCTGGTAAGGTATTTGTTTGGTTGAGATTCCTTGGCAAGTGTGCTGAGTTTGTTTGTTGAGATGACATGGAGGAAAATGTGAACTCCAAATTGTTGTTTTATAACTAGGTAAATTACATCAGATAATCTTATGCTAAAATGTTATGTCTACCAACTGACTCATTTTCACAAACCAAGTAAAACTTTGTAAGTAATGTTAGCTTTGGCTGCTGACATGGTAAACCTGTGTAGTAGTTGTTTGTCTACCCAGCACATATCCAGCAGAACTTTCATGTGAAATATGTACAGATTTTATGCTGAGTTCTTCCCAGTGGGATCTCTGGTGTCCAATCTTTCTCTCTTTCTGTTTACATTTTGCATAATTTATTGGCACTTGCTGGATCTCTCTCCCGGGGGTGCCATGATGCTAACACTAGCATTTGACCCCCAGACAATGCGCTGGGAAATGGCATTTTGTCACTTTATTTTTAACTTACATGGGTCAGAATTCTAAATTGTTAACAGACAGTAAGAGTGTGAATCCTGTATAAAGGAATAAACTTATACAGGTGCTGGTAAACTTGTGCCAAATCACCATGTGGATCCGTACCAGATCTGGTGTGACAACCCCAAGCAAAAAGGCTGACGTTAAAATAAATGACGAAACTTATAGTGGTGCTGAAGAAAATCCCTTTAATGCCTTAAAAAATCTAAAGGAACTACAGCTTTAAGGGTACAATCTCATCTAGTTATGGGTAGATGAAGCCTGGTGAAGCAAATAGGAATTCTTCTTTATCGGGTAAAGTGTCAATACCCCAACACATGAAACAGTGACATCAACTAACATAGCACACACTTGTTCCCGTTTGGGTAACGTGCACTCACACCACATTTATTAATCGTCATATATATATATATATATATATATATATATATATATATATATATATATATATATATATATATATATATATATATATATATATATATATATATATATATATATATATATATAGCAGGGGTGGTGGCCAAGTGGTTAATGCAGTAGGTTTCAGTTCGGAAGGTTCTGGGTTCAAATCCCACCCCTGCCACATTTCTCCATGTAATGTGGAGTTGCGTCAGGAAGGGCATCCGGCATAAAACCTGTGCCAAATCAACATGCAGATCCACCTTGGATTTGCTGTGGCAACCCCGAGTGCAAACAAGGGAGCAGCCGAAGGGACTTACTTTACATGTGTGTGTATGTGTGTGTGTATGTGTGTGTGTATGTATATATGTATGTATATATGTATGTATATATATATATATATATATATATATATATACGAGGTCTGTCCATAAAGTATAGGTCCTTTTTTATTTTTTTCAAAAACTATATGGATTTCATTCATATGTTTTTACGTCAGACATGCTTGAACCCTCGTGCGCATGCGTGAGTTTTTCCACGCCTGTCGGTGACATCATTCGCCTGTGAGCACTCCTTGTGGGAGGAGTCGTCCAGCCCCTCGTCGGAATTCCTTTGTCTGAGAAGTTGCTGAGAGACTGGCGCTTTGTTTGATCAAAATTTTTTCTAAACCTGTGAGACACATCGAAGTGGACATGGTTTGAAAAATTAAGCTGGTTTTCAGTGAAAATTTTAACGGCTGATGAGAGATTTTGAGGTGACACTGTCGCTTTAAGGACTTCCCACAGTGCGAGACGTCGCTCAGCGCTCTCAGGCGGCGTCATCAGCCTGTTTCAAGCTGAAAACCTCCACATTTCAGGCTCTATTGATCCAGGACGTCGTGAGTGAACAGAGAAGTTTCAGAAGAAGTCGGTTTCAGCATTTTATCCGGATATTCCACTGTTAAAGGAGATTTTTTTTTAATGAAAGACGGGCGGACGGGTCCGCGCGTTGGGACGCAGCCGCCGCGACGCTCCGCCACAGGAAAAACACCTCTGTTGGAAGGGTTAAGGACAAGTTGGAACATGTCCAGCTGTTAAACAATTTCTCATATACTCACTCCACTGAAAGCCATCAAAAGCCGCCTGGATTTTACAAATGGTTATCAACACGGAGGTGTTTTTCCTGTGCCGCCGCACCGCGTCGGCTGCGTCCCGACGCACGGACCCGTCCACACGTCTTTCATTAAAAAAAATCTCCTTTAACAGTGGAATATCCGGATAAAATGCTGAAACCGACTTCTTCTGAAACTTCTCTGTTCTCTCACGATGTCCTGGATCAATAGAGCCTGAAATGTGGAGGTTTTCAGCTTGAAACAGGCTGACGACGGCACCTGAGAGTGCTGCACGACGTCTCGCACAGTGGGAAGTCCTTAAAGCGACAGTATCACCTCAAAATCTCTCATCAGCTGTTAAAATTTTTACCGAAAACCAGCTTAATTTTTCGAACCATGTCCACTTCGATGTGTCTCACAGGTTTAGAAAAAATTTTGATCAAACAAAGCGCCAGTCTCTCAGCAACTTCTCAAAGGAATTCCGACGAGAGGCTGGACGACTCCTCCCACAAGGAGTGCTCACAGGCGAATGACGTCACCGACAGGCGTGGAAAAACTTACGCATGCGCACGAGGGTTCAAGCATGTCTGACGTAAAAACATATGAATGAAATCCATATAGTTTTTGAAAAAAATAAAAAGGACCTATACTTTATGGACAGCCCTCGTGTGTATATATATATGTGTGTATATATATATGTGTGTATGTATGTGTGTAAAATAAGTATTTGAACACCCTGCAATTTAGCAAGTTCTCCCACTTAGACATCATGGAGGGGTCTGAAATTTTCATCTTAGGTGCATGTCCACTGTGAGAGACATAATCTAAAAAAAAAATCCGGAAATCACAATGTATGATTTTTTTTTTTTTTTTTATAATTTATTTGTATGTTACTGCTGCAAATAAGTATTTGAACACCTGTGAAAATCAGTGTTAATATTTGGTACAGTAGCCTTTGTTTGCAATTACAGAGGTCAAGCGTTTCCTGTAGTTTTTCACCAGGTTTGCACACACTACAGCAGGGATTTTGGTCCACTCCTCCACACAGATCTTCTCTAGATCTTTCAGGTTTGGAGTTTCAGTTCCCTCCAAAGATTTTCTGTTGAGTTCAGGTCTGGAGTCTTTTTTACAGGTAACAAGTTCAAACAGGTGTAATTAATACAGGTAAAGAGTGCAGAATAAGAGGGCTTCTTAAAGAAAAATTAACAGGTCTGTGTGAGCCAGAATTCGTGCTGGTTGGTTGGTGTTCAAATACTTATTTGCAGCAGTAACATAAAAATAAATTACTAAAAAATCATACATTGTGATTTCCGGATTTTGTTTTTTTTAGATTATGTCTCTCACAGTGGACATGCACCTAAGATGAAAATTTCAGACCCCTCCTTGATTTCTAAGTGGGAGAACTTGCAAACCACAGGGTGTTCAAATACTTATTTTCCTCACTTATATATATATATATATATATATATATATATATATATACACTCACCAAAAATATAAACGCAACACTTTTGGTTTTGCTCCCATTTTGTATGAGATGAACTCAAAGATCTAAAACTTTTTCCACATACACAATATCACCATTTCCCTCAAATATTGTTCACAAACCAGTCTAAATCTGTGATAGTGAGCACTTCTCCTTTGCTGAGATAATACATCCCACCTCACAGGTGTGCCATATCAAGATGCTGATTAGACACCATGATTAGTGCACAGGTGTGCCTTAGACTGTCCACAATAAAAGGGCACTCTGAAAGGTGCAGTTTTATCACACAGCACAATGCCACAGATGTCGCAAGATTTGAGGGAGCGTGCAATTGGCATGCTGACAGCAGGAATGTCAACCAGAGCTGTTGCTCGTGTATTCAATGTTCATTTCTCTACCATAAGCCGTCTCCAAAGGCGTTTCAGAGAATTTGGCAGTACATCCAACCAGCCTCACAACCACAGACCACGTGTAACCACACCAGCCCAGGACCCAGAGACCAGCCACTTGGACAGCTGCTGAAACAATCGGTTTGCATAACCAAAGAATTTCTGCACAAACTGTCAGAAACCGTCTTAGGGAAGCTCATCTGCATGCTCGTCGTCCTCATCGGGGTCTCGACCTGACTCCAGTTCGTCGTCGTAACCGACTTGAGTGGGCAAATGCTCACATTCGCTGGCATTTGGCAGGTTGGAGAGGTGTTCTCTTCACGGATGAATCCCGGTTCACACTGTTCAGGGCAGATGGCAGACAGCGTGTGTGGCGTCGTGTGGGTGAGCGGTTTTCTGATGTCAATGTTGTGGATCGAGTGGCCCATGGTGGCGGTGGGGTTATGGTATGGGCAGGCGTCTGTTATGGACGAAGAACACAGGTGCATTTTATTGATGGCATTTTGAATGCATAGAGATACCGTGACGAGATCCTGAGGACCATTGTTGTGCCAAACATCCAAGAACATCACCTCATGTTGCAGCAGGATAATGCACGGCCCCATGTTGCAAGGATCTGTACACAATTCTTGGAAGCTGAAAATGTCCCAGTTCTTGCATGGCCGGCATACTCACCGGACATATCACCCATTGAGCATGTTTGGGATGCTTTGGACCGGCGTATACGACAGCGTGTACCAGTTCCTGCCAATATCCAGCAACTTTGCACAGCCATTGAAGAGGAGTGGACCAACATTCCACAGGCCACAATTGACAACCTGATCAACTCTATGCGAATGAGATGTGTTGCACTGAATGAGGCAAATGGTGGTCACACCAGATACTGACTGGTATCCCCCCCCCCCCCCCCCCCCCCAATAAAACAAAACTGCACCTTTCAGAGTGGCCTTTTATTGTGGGCAGTCTAAGGCACACCTGTGCACTAATCATGGTGTCTAATCAGCATCTTGATATGGCACACCTGTGAGGTGGGATGGATTACCTCAGCAAAGGAGAAGTGCTCACTATCACAGATTTAGACTGGTTTGTGAACAATATTTGAGGGAAATGGTGATATTGTGTATGTGGAAAAAGTTTTAGATCTTTGAGTTCATCTCATACAAAATGGGAGCAAAACCAAAAGTGTTGCGTTTATATTTTTGTGTGTGTGTGTGTATATATATATATATATATATATATATATATATATATATATATATATATATATATATAGTCACATAATTAATATAACATTGTGCAAAACGCTGAAAACTGTGTTTTATCTTTCAATTAAGTAAATTGTGCATCTCGTTGCCGATGACAGTAATTCTGCCAAAATGCCTGGTGGGATGAGTTTTTTCGCTCATTGTGAAGGCAGCTTAAATGTGCCGGATTCTCATTGTGTGTTGCAGGTGAAAAAGTAAGTAAGCTAGTTCTTAAAGGTGACAGTGCATCCAACTACTGCATGAAGGTTGGAACAAACAAAAAACAAATATGGCACAAACACGTTATTATTAGTGGAACATTTAAAAAAAAATCACATTTGACCCATTTATGATACACGTCCTTTTTTTGATCCCTTTGTTTTTACAACACAGATGGAAGAACAGTCTTATTTTAAGGTTAGGTTTGTTGTAGTTTTTCCATGGTTTAATTTTTATTTATTTATGTTTGTACATGCAGTAAGTATGGTCTGTGCTACTGTAAAACACACCATTAATTGCTCTTGATAAACTGTGGCTCCTCCTTATTGTTTTTTTGTTTTTTTTTTGCCGTATTGTGACTTTCATGATAGTAAAGCATATTCAGCTGAGTTAGAAAGTTATCACTTTCCTTTAACATTTATTTGGCTTTTCTCTGCTGCGTCTTCTACTCTCTGACAGGGTACAGTAATCCGTGTTTTCTCAATCCCAGAAGGACAGAAGCTCTTTGAGTTTCGACGAGGAGTCAAGAGGTAAGACCAGTTTGATAAATCAATATCCTGCAGTCACAAATTCTGTACAAGTGTATATTGTCATTTTTACATGTGATTGATGTTCTGCCTGTAAATGTAAACCAAACAACTGCTGTTTGATTTTTGTATAAATGTGCATGTTTTGTTTTGTTTTTTGTTGTTGTTTTCTTTTCTTTCCTTATTGCTTGTTCATGTGCTGTCTGTGTACTTGTTGTTGTAGGTGCGTCAGCATTTGTTCGTTAGCGTTCAGTATGGAAGGCTTGTACCTGTCGGCTTCCAGCAACACGGAGACCGTGCACATCTTTAAATTAGAGACACAGAAGGAGAAGTATGTGTACGTGCCTTCCTTTTCTCCATCCTTACAAATGACTGTTAAATGCTTCTGAGGCAGTTGTGTTTATTACCTAATTATTGAAACATATTTTGCAGCATTCTGACAAAAACAATGTTTTTGCATTCTGTTTGTTTTTGCAGACCGGCAGAGGAGCCCACCACGTGGGGGGGATACCTCGGCAAAGTCCTGATGGCATCCACCACCTACCTGCCTGCCCAAGTTACAGAAATGTTCACACAGGGGCGGGCCTTCGCCACTGTCCGACTGCCCTTCTGCGGACATAAGAATATCTGCGCCTTAGCTGTGTGAGTCTACAGGTTCTTTTAGAATCTCCAGGAACTCCCTGATCCTTCTGTGGAAAAATCTGAGAGGACCTTTTTGGGTGATTAAACATCCCACAAGTTTTTGGTGTCACGACACAAGTGCATGTGCCAGATGTTACATGCTGTGCTACCTTTGTTATTTGGATTGACACTGTCATCAGATTCAGCTATTTAATTGGGATTGATGTTTATACAAGTTTTTTCTGTTTAGATTCTAAGTCCTTAAGATTAATGGATTATCTGGTTCCATTTAAATGCAGCTACTGTGGTCAAACACAGATTTCATTGTTATGAGATCCAGATGATGTTTCGATTTTTCACAGCTGCTTTGGCCACGCAAACACAGGCAGAACGTGCAAACTCCACACAGAAAGGCCGCAGGTGGGAAGTGATCCCACGACCTTCTTACTGTGAGGCAACAGTGCTGCCCACTGTGCTGCCCAAAATTCGTCTTTATGTATCTCTGTAAATATTATTACAACACTTCCTTTGGCATGTAGAATTATTTTTTTAAATATAGGTTGATTCTACAAATTACTGTCGGTAACACAACACTTTCAGTATTAATAGTAGAGGACCCTCCTATTGAGATCGTGACCAATTTTCCGGGAGCAATTTTTTTTAATGCAGATTCCTGGAGACTGGCCCAAAATAAGACATTTTAGCTGGGGGTATCTTTCTCAAAAGTGTGGGCTAACTCCACCAGGGGGCATTATTCAAAATGGCTGCCAAAAATCTATGATGTACCTTATTTTCACTTTTGACTGGCCTACAATATTCATCTTGGTGTCTAAATGTATGTTTTGGAGGTCCAGGAATTCATTTCTGCCCTAAAAAAGTAATTTATATGCAACACCAGAGGCAAAAATTCAAGATGGCTGCCATAATGGCTACCGTAAATAGGAAAATGTGTATTATGCTCTTATCTGATACTAATAGGCATGTAATACCTCAACTACAGGGGTTTTCAGAGTCTTTAGTCCAATTTTGTATGTTACAAAGCTCTAACGTGTCTGTATATTGAGATATTCAAGATGCCGGCCAAAATGGCTATGTCTGGCCAGATGGCTACAGTTATTCCATCCCTCCCTCCCCATGAGTGATAAAAGCACATGTTTGGTGACAAGTTCTTTCTACTCATCACTAATTGAAGAAAATAAGAACAACCCCAGGTTTCTTTTCAGCACTGTAGCCAGGCTGACAAAGAGTCAGAGCTCTATTGAGCTGAGTATTCCATTAACTTTAACTAGTAATGACTTCATGACTTTCTTTGCTAACAAAATTTTAACTATTAGAGAAAAAAATTACTCATAACCATCCCAAAGACGTATCGTTATCTTTGGCTGCTTTCAGTGATGCCGGTATTTGGTTAGACTCTTTCTCTCCGATTGTTCTGAGTTATTTTCATTAGTTACTTCATCCAAACCATCAACATGTCTATTAGACCCCATTCCTACCAGGCTGCTCAAGGAAGCCCTACCATTATTTAATGCTTCGATCTTAAATATGATCAATCTATCTTTGTTAGTTGGCTATGTACCACAGGCTTTTAAGGTGGCAGTAATTAAACCATTACTTAAAAAGCCATCACTTGACCCAGCTATCTTAGCTAATTATAGGCCAATCTCCAACCTTCCTTTTCTCTCAAAAATTCTTGAAAGGGTAGTTGTAAAACAGCTAACTGATCATCTGCAGAGGAATGGTCTATTTGAAGAGTTTGTCAGGTTTTAGAATTCATCATAGTACAGAAACAGCATTAGTGAAGGTTACAAATGATCTTCTTATGGCCTCGGACAGTGGACTCATCTCTGTGCTTGTTCTGTTAGACCTCAGTGCTGCTTTTGATACTGTTGACCATAAAATTTTATTACAGAGATTAGAGCATGCCATAGGTATTAAAGGCACTGCGCTGCGGTGGTTTGAATCATATTTGTCTAATAGATTACAATTTGTTCATGTAAATGGGGAATCTTCTTCACAGACTAAAGTTAATTATGGAGTTCCACAAGGTTCTGTGCTAGGACCAATTTTATTCACTTTATACATGCTTCCCTTAGGCAGTATTATTAGACGATATTGCTTAAATTTTCATTGTTACGCAGATGATACCCAGCTTTATCTATCCATGAAGCCAGAGGACACACACCAATTAGCTAAACTGCAGGATTGTCTTACAGACATAAAGACATGGATGACCTTTAATTTCCTGCTTTTAAACTCAGATAAAACTGAAGTTATTGTACTTGGCCCCACAAATCTTAGAAACATGGTGTCTAACCAGATCCTTACTCTGGATGGCATTACCCTGACCTCTAGTAATACTGTGAGAAATCTTGGAGTCATTTTTGATCAGGATATGTCATTCAAAGCGCATATTAAACAAATATGTAGGACTGCTTTTTTGCATTTACGCAATATCTCTAAAATTAGAAAGGTCTTGTCTCAGAGTGATGCTGAAAAACTAATTCATGCATTTATTTCCTCTAGGCTGGACTATTGTAATTCATTATTATCAGGTTGTCCTAAACGTTCCCTAAAAAGCCTTCAGTTAATTAAAAATGCTGCAGCTAGAGTACTGACAGGGACTAGAAGGAGAGAGCATATCTCACCCATATTGGCCTCTTCATTGGCTTCCTGTTAATTCTAGAATAGAATTTAAAATTCTTCTTCTTACTTATAAGGTTTTGAATAATCAGGTCCCATCTTATCTTAGGGACCTCGTAGTACCATATCACCCCAATAGAGCGCTTCGCTCTCAGACTGCAGGCTTACTTGTAGTTCCTAGGGTTTGTAAGAGTAGAATGGGAGGCAGAGCCTTCAGCTTTCAGGCTCCTCTCCTGTGGAACCAGCTCCCAATTCAGATCAGGGAGACAGACACCCTCTCTACTTTTAAGATTAGGCTTAAAACTTTCCTTTTTGCTAAAGCTTATAGTTAGGGCTGGATCAGGTGACCCTGAACCATCCCTTAGTTATGCTGCTATAGACGTAGACTGCTGGGGGGTTCCCATGATGCACTGTTTTTGCTCTGTATGCACCACTCTGCATTTAATCATTAGTGATCGATCTCTGCTCCCCTCCACAGCATGTCTTTTTCCTGGTTCTCTCCCTCAGCCCCAACCAGTCCCAGCAGAAGACTGCCCCTCCCTGAGCCTGGTTCTGCTGGAGGTTTCTTCCTGTTAAAAGGGAGTTTTTCCTTCCCACTGTAGCCAAGTGCTTGCTCACAGGGGGTCGTTTTGACCGTTGGGGTTTTACATAATTATTGTATGGCCTTGCCTTACAATATAAAGCGCCTTGGGGCAACTGTTTGTTGTGATTTGGCGCTATATAAAAAAAAAATTGATTGATTGATTGAAGTTTGGCATATATCAATGAACATGAAGTGGATAGTCATACTTAAAAGTAAAAGTCTCATTTCATTTCAGCCATTGATGTCTTTCACATACAATAATGTGTAACACCAAGTTCATAGCACATAAAATGTAACAATCTAGATAGAAATGTAACAACTTTATAATAACAAACAAGATTTATACACTATTATCAATATGTCAGGTTCAGAGTCCTCCAAGAGTCAGGTAAAATCATCATTACAAAACAGTCAAACATCCTCTGTGTCATTGTAATCATCGTCTCCATCACTTTCATCATACGTGTCATCTTCAACCACGTCCTGCAAGGAACCCAGAAGGTCTTCGGGTAGGCATGGCTTTGTGTATCTAAGGGGGACACAGTTACCATTGTCAAGTTACCAACCGCTGTTTAGTGGTGATGGGATCAGCTCTTTCATGTGAAAGTGAAGAAAGAGATGAGACTGCTAGTTAACTCTCTGCACTTTCAGGTTGTGGGAGTCTCTGTCAGGAGGGATTCTTGATGTTGATTTCTTTTTGAGACTCTTCCACTTCAAAGCTCTCGCCTGCCCTAGTGTCTAGCTGGATTTGTCACTGTAGATGTACCGTATGGTGAATAAGGCCATCTTGTCCAGGAGGCCTTGTGAAGCAGGAAGTGACTTTCCCACAGACTGCAGCATTTCCCTAGCTTCGTTGCACAAACCTTTGCTGAACACATAACTTTCCATGACCACAGAAGGCCGAAGTCGTATCACAGCCACTCAGAACATAGAGTTGTATGATGATATCAGAAATTTCCTCTTCACACAGCAGGCGGGCATCAAGTATTATGTCTTTCCGTTTTACACCCAAAACACCGTCAATCTTGTGAGCTGCATGAGCAGCCAACACAACATCTGTGTCTTCAGAATCCAGACTACTGGTGTGTGAGTGTCATCCTTCCTGAGTTGGGAGTATACAACCCCTGGCAATAATTATGGAATCACCGGCCTCGGAGGATGTTCATTCAGTTGTTTAATTTTGTAGAAAAAAGCAGATCACAGACATGACACAAAACTAAAGTCATTTCAAATGGCAACTTCCTGGCTTTAAGAAACACTATAAGAAATCAGGAAAAATAACTGTGGCAGTCAGTAACAGTTACTTTTTTAGACCAAGCAGAGGGAAAAAAAAATATGGACTCACTCAATTCTGAGGAATAAATTATGGAATCACCCTGTAAATTTTCATCCCCAAAACTAACACCTGCATCAGAGCTGTTGCACCAAGTGGACTGACATGAATCATGGCGCCAGCATGAGAGATGTCAATTGAAACAAAGGAGAGGATTGTCAAACTCTTAAGAGGGTAAATCATCACGCAATGTTGCAAAAAATGTTGGTTGTTCACAGTCAGCTGTGTCTAAACTCTGGACCAAATACAAACAACATGGGAAGGTTGTTAAAGGCAAACATACTGGTAGACCAAGGAAGACATCAAAGCGTCAAGACAGTAAACTTAAAGCAATCAAAAATCGAAAATGCACAACAAAACAAATGAACGAATGGGAGGAAACTGGAGTCAACGTCTGTGACCGAACTGTAAGAAACCGCCTAAAGGAAATGGGATTTACATACAGAAAAGCTAAACGAAAGCCATCATTAACACCTAAACAGAAAAAAACAAGGTTACAATGGGCTAAGGAAAAGCAATCGTGCACTGTGGATGACTGGATGAAAGTCATATTCAGTGATGAATCTCGAATCTGCATTGGGCAAGGTGATGATGCTGGAACTTTTGTTTGGTGCCATTCCAGTGAGGTTTATAAAGATGACTGCCTGAAGAGAACATGTAAATTTCCACAGTCATTGATGATATGGGGCTGCATGTCAGGTAAAGGCACGGGGGAGATGGCTGTCATTACATCATCAATAAATGCACAAGTTTACGTTGATATTTTGGACACTTTTCTTATCCCATCAATTGAAAGGATGTTTGGGGATGATGAAATCATTTTTCAAGATGATAATGCATCTTGCCATAGAGCAAAAACTGAAAACATTCCTTGCAAAAAGACACATAGGGTCAATGTCATGGCCTGCAAATAGTCCGGATCTTAATCCAATTGAAAGTCTTTGGTGGAAGTTGAAGAAAATGGTCCATGACAAGGCTCCAACCTGCAAAGCTGATCTGGCAACAGCAATCAGAGAAAGTTGGAGCCAGATTGATGAAGAGTACTGTTTGTCACTCATTAAGTCCATGCCTCAGAGACTGCAAGCTGTTATAAAAGCCAGAGGTGGTGCAACAAAATACTAGTGATGTGTTGGAGCGTTCTTTTGTTTTTCATGATTCCATAATTTTTTCCTCAGAATTGAGTGATTCCATATTTTTTCCCTCTACTTGGTCTAAAAAAGTAACCGTTACTGACTGCCACAATTTTTTTTCCTGATTTCTTATAGTGTTTCTTAAAGCCAGAAAGTTGCCATTTGAAATGACTTTAGTTTGGTGTCATGTCTGTGATCTGCTTTTTTTCTACAAAATTAAACAACTGAATGAACATCCTCCAAGGTCGTTTATTCCATAATTTTTGCCAGGGGTTGTATATACAACATGGCTGTATCTGCTTCAATGTGGTTACACTCAAATCTATTTACCCCCGTCCCAGTGGTGAGATTTTCACATTGGAGACCAACAGAGTAGATCAGTTCATTGTTTGTCAGACTGGGTTATATACTTCTGAACTGGTTCTTCAGAAATGTCTGCAAACGTTGCTTGTTTTTGGGATTTGCAAACAGGTCCCCAAGTGATTTAGTTGATGGGAACCTTTCCTCTGGTCTGATGAACATGTTTCGGGTTGCTTCGCTGCCATGTTTGCCTGCTCGTGCAATCCTCTCACTGTCCTTGGTGGTGTACGGAAAGTCGTACTGATCATTCACCAGGACAAGTGTTGTGGCAGATTTGTGGCATCTCAGTATCAAGGAGAGCATGTCGGAAGCATACTCTGTTCAAGTTTACACTGATCCATCACACTTGTTGCGTTTCTTAGCTGATGGGAGAGACAACCGCCATATGAAGCCCATGTCGATGATGGTAATGTATTCAGAGCTGGCAGAGTTTCCAGGGGCAAGGCTTCAATTTGCTTTGACTTCTGAGTTTTCCTCAGTGTTCCATTTATGTTGAACATTGAGAGACATTCATCAGTGACCCTGTATTCCATGATGTCTGCCAAAACAAATTTTTCATTGTTTCTCTGCCATTTCAATGACAGATGCCATTGCTCTGTTTTCCATGGCTTCAGACTTTGTTGATTGTGTGGGTTTTGTTTCTTTGGATGTCGGTGGATGGCTGAAGTTGCTGCGAACATTCCTCTTGACACGTGCATGGAAGGATTTGTTTGAGGAGAACATCCGCTCTTTGCAGAAGGTTGACAACTGATTTTTTCCATCACTCAGAGCAGAATCAAAGTCTTTGACAAGGCTGTCTGAAGCATACATTCCTGACATTAAAGTTCACAGCCTGGTGTCTTCCAAATTGAATGGCTCACATTGGAATTCCTTAGTGCAAGCTTGTAAGTCCTGCACAACTCGTTCATCCTCCTGCTGTCTGGTCTTGGCATTCTCGCTGTGTGCTTTTTCAGATTCACTAGACATGGCAATATCATGCAATGATCTCACTTTAACAGTATTAACAGTGCGGGTGTGAGTGAGCAGCATCTTCTCATTTTTTAAGATCTTTAGCCAACCAGCCTTCAGCTTGGAGCCTTTGTTCATGGTCATTTCAATCCACAGGTCTAGAGGCAGGCATGAGTAGGGCTTGCCTGTCATGGATTGAGCAAACAGGCCAGTTGCCATGTAGTGAGCTTTGTCTTCTGGAAGACTTTCCATCTCCATCATTCATAGTGAAAATAACTGTAGCCATATGGCCATATGTGGTAGCCATTTTGGCTGCCACCTTGAATATCTCAATATACAGACAAGTTAGAGCTTTGTAACATACAAAATTGGACTAAACACCCTGAAAACCCCAGTAGTTGAGGTATTACATGCCCTATTAGTATCAAATAGGAGCACAATACCCGTTTTCCTATTTACGGTAGCCATTATGGCAGCCATCTTGGATTTTTGCCTCTGGTGTTCCATATAAATTACTTTTTAGGGCAGAAATGAATTCGTGGACCTCCAAAACATATATTTAGACACCAAGATGAATATTCTACGCCAGTCAAAGGCAGGGCCAGCCCAAGCTTTTATTGGGCCTTAAGCAGAATTTCATTTGGGGGGCCCCCCTACCATCACCTCAGCACCAGATGCCTCATTATTCCATAGGTTACACTGTTATGTGTGTAACGTACCCACAATCATTAGCATTTGTAATTATCTTACATCATACAGGTGTCATTCTTGTTTTTAACCTTAAAGGGGTAGCAAACTCAAGGGTGATTCTTTAACTACGGGCAATATTGGCCTTGTAAATGTAATTTCCACCACACCATTGCCTTACAATATAAAGCACCTTGGGGCAACTGTTTGTGATTTGGCACTATATACATGTGCTCTGATGTCACTGTTTATCTCCATAGAAACTACCCAAACAATCTTTCATACAAACTGTTTAGGGACATTACAGTGTTGTGGTGGAAATTACGGCAGTAGTGTGGGACAACTACATTTTGTTTAAAAAAATCACAACAGTTGTATGACATTGAATACCCCAATTATGTTTTGATTATTTTACTGATATTTTATTCAGAGATATTTTAAAACATTAGAAAAAATGTTTCTTTACCATTCATTTTTATCACTGAAGATCAAAAGTCTGGGTGTGGGACAAGCACAAAACGGCAATATTTGCATATAATGATGCTGAAAAAAGGTGAAAAAGTCATCATAGACTGCTAGAACAAATTTCTTAACACTTTCATTGTAAAGATAACTAGAAGTGTGAAATTTCCCCTTTTTTTCTGTTTTTCATACAATATGATCAAAGGACATAAGTGCCCGTAGTCTAAGAATCACCCATAAATATGTTTTAATTAACTTCTACATACAGCGTGATGTATAAGTATAGCTCATTAATTTAGCTATTTGAAAGTAACATCAGCAGGCAGGAGACTGCATTTATAGTAAACACGTTAGTTTAATTTCTTTCAGATGTGCAATGGTGTGCAAAATGTTCAATATCCAGATACAAAATAGAATCAAATGACATTCACATCTTACAGAAAAATAAAGTTGTAATCAAAATTAAATACTTAAATAATAAATACAATACTTAATCTCCAAAATGAACATAGAAATCCACAACAGCAATGTTTGTGCATAGCAATGCACAAACATTGCACTGGGGGCTATTGCTTTAACTTTGGCCTGCAAACCATTGAGAGCTGAGCTACTTTTCCCCACCTTTTGCACCAAATTAATCTGAGGAGTTGATCTGCCCTGCTGTTTAACTCTAAGTTTTTTTTCCGTAAGGAAGACTATCAAATGGCTTCGCCAAAATCCGGTCCACAACATTCAAATTGTCTGCCATTATTTGCAGCTTGCTACCTAGCTAGCTCGCTAGCTGGGACTGGCGCGAGGCTAGTGTGATGTTTGTCCGCCTGTGAGTGCTTTGTGACGGTGAAGGAGCTCAGCAGCACCCGCTGCTCGGTAGGGACAGAAACTGCGATAGAAGTCAGTCTCCAAACACAAGCAGCTACAAAAAAAAAAACACCAGAAATAGAAGCTTGATTTGTCGCTAGTCGTTTTTAACAAAGAAAATGCCGCTAAGAGGATTAGGAAAGTCTCCAGTTCAACTCAGAACAGAATGAAAATGCTCCAACGGATGTTTACACCAAAAGATCGCTGATTCGCTCATTTCGCTGTCAATCAAAAAGGGATTCAGCCTCAGACAGATCATCCAATCATCATGCAGAATCTGAGCGTCTGGGCCAGCCGAGGCCAGCCCACTGCCCCATAGACCCCCAGACACGCTGAGCGTCTGATGGGCGGGACAAAGCCCGGCATTTATCCAATGACTCGTCTCGTTTTGCTGCATGCTTTGTGTCGCTATTGAAGTCTGTGGACACTCAGCGTCCACACTGTTTAAAGCACTGTGAAGCTGCGGGTTTGAGTGAGAGAAAAACCGCGTCATTACAAGTGATAAGAAGCTGATTCTGAACAAAAGTTGAGCGCGTTATAGCGCATATTTAGTCAATGACATGTACACACAACGGTATATATTTGATCACTTATTTTTTGACATTTTAGGGGAAGCTGCAGTCTTAGAGCAATCGCCTCTGACTTTAAGACACCTAAAGCACTTTACACTAAACGAACGGAGCATTTCGCAAATAATGACAACAAAAATTGTAATATTGGACATGCAAACCTACCTTTTCTTGTTTTTTTCTCATGTTCCAACTTCTTTTTTCTTTTCTCCGCTCCAGAGGGATAATTTCTTTTCTGAGACATGACTTGCACTCACTTCATTCCTCACGATTAGACATCGACCACCTGACCCAAGCGGTGCATCTAAATTTGCCCAACGGTGGCAGCAGCCAACAGGAGGCATCAATTAACCTAGTATTGGTATTTTGTCAAAATGAATTTATTTTTTTCGGGTGTAGTACAATTTCGCTTAAATTATTCAATATTATTTTAATTTCATGTATATATTTACTTTTTTATCACAACGTCTCGGTGCTCTCGGGGCCCCCTGGTGGCGTGGAGGTCCTAAGCGACCGCGTAGTTGGCGTATGCCTTGGGCCGGCTCTGGTCAAAGGTGAAAATAAGGTATATCATAGATTTTTGGCAGCCATTTTGAATAATGCCCCCTGGTGGAGTTAGCCCACACTTTTGAGAAAGATACCCCAGATAAAATCTCTTATTTTGGGCCAGTCTCCAAGAATCTGCATTAAAAAATTCCTCCCGGAAAATTGGTCACAAACTCAATAGGAGGGTCCTCTACTATAACAGCTGGTGGTCACATTTTCACCTTTGTTGTTGGTATGAATCCTCACCTACAAATTAACAGATTTTCTTAAGATTTGATAAATTTGGATCTGATCTTAAATATAATTGTAACAGTTTTGGGAAGCTCTGAAAAAAGGAAGTTGGAAATGTTATCATTGGTGGATGTTTCCACTCTTGGAGTCATTTTGTTGGTGGTGTTTGTTTTTAATTCTTTAATAGGATTCAGAAGATTCCTAGGTTGTTGGTTGCAGCCGCTGATGGCTACTTGTATCTGTACAATCTGGATCCACAGGAGGGAGGAGAATGCACACTAATGAAACAACACAGGTATCTGACATGCTCTGAACACTATCATTTAAAACTATGCAACCAAATTGCATGTGTCTCAGCACCTTTCAGGCATTCCTTTAGCATTTCCCCAGTGATACATTCAAATTTGATAGTTTAAAAAAAAAAAAAAGCACAAAAAGAAAGAAATAAACATGAATGCCACAAAACCTATGCCATTTGTTTTGGAGGACATGATGAACACATGTTACCAGGTACTGTGTGCAGCAGCACATTTGAGTCTGGATGGAATATTCTGTCCATTTAAACCGGAAGCTTTTTATGAAAAATGCCATTGGTCCAGTCCTAAATTAAACTCATCTCCATCATTGATGACAAAATATGAGATATCTCTTATTTTATGGAACTTGTTTTTTTTTTTTGGTAAATATTATCTACCTGGTAGGTAATAGGAGCCGATGTTGAGGGTGCTCTGGGATCAGTGCACTTGAGGAAATTTCATATTGCATTGTTGGATGACTTGTTTGGATTTACATATGCTGCCTGTGAAATACTGTTAAAAATGTGAAACGAATAGTGCCATTTGTAAATATGCTTGCTGCTTTCTGAATGTGCGTACAGTTATCATAGTGCAAACTGAGCTGAAAATTGACAATCCTGAAGCACGCTGCAGAAATAATACCAGATTTCTGCACTGATGAGTTAGCCTATAGAATATGTCTTATAGCTATTTGCAATATGTTTATTCAAAGATCAGTGATTTGACATTTCCTGTAGAGGTCTGTGTATTTGAACAGAGCTGTGAGGAAACGAAAATTAAAATAAAAAAGCAGTAAATTTAATGGTGAAATGGTGCCTGTAATATTTCTGCTTTCATGTCTAAAGAGGGTGTTGCACTGAATGTTACTGTTGATGAATTTTTTGCTGTTACTGATCTTAGATTAGATGGCAGTGCTGAGGCACCCAGTGAGATCCTTGAGCAGGGGTCACATGATCGCCCACTTGTAGCCCAAACCTACAGTGCTGCTGTCACAAAAGGTACGTTAAAGGACAAGTTCACTTTTTTGCAACACAAGTCACATAAAAAATATTGTTGACAATGAAACCTAGTGCTGGACTCACCTTCAACAAATGTGTATGAGAGAAATCCATAAAAAATGAGTAATAAAAGTACATAAATTAGAACAAATGAAAGGTAATGAGGTAGCCACAATAAAGATTTACAAAAAGCCACGGTACAGTGCATCCAGAAAGTATTCACGGTGCTTTGCTTTTTCCGCATTTTGTTACAGACTTACACAAAAGTGGATGTAATTTTTTCCCTCAAAATTCTACACGCCATACCCCATAATGACAATGTGAAAACTTTTTTTTTTTTTTTTTTTACATTTTTGCAAATTTATTAAAAATAAAGAGCTAAGAAATTACATGTATTCAAAGCCTTTGCCATGAAGCTCAAAATTGAGCTCAGGTGCATCCTATGTTCACTGATTAGCTTTGAGATGTTGGGAGACTAGTCAGGACTGAGGGAAAGATGAATGCAGCAATGTACAGAAATACCCTGGATGAAAACCTGCTCCAGATCACTCTTAACCTCAGACTGGGGCAACAGTTCAGCTTTCAGCAGGACAATGACCCTAAGCATACACCCAAGATATCAAAGGAGTGGCTTCAGGACAACTCTGTGAATGTCCTTGAGTGGCCCAGCCAGAGCCCAGACCTGAATCCAATTGAACATCTCTGGAGAGATCTGAAAACAGCTGTGCACCAACACTCCCCATCCAACTTGATGGAGCTTAAGAGGTGCTGCAAAGAGGAATGGACAAACTGTCCAAAGATAGGTGCACCAAGCTTGTGGCATCATATTTAAGAAGACTTGAGGCTGTAATTAACTGCCAAAGGTGCATCAACAAAGTATTAAACAAAGGGTGTGCGTACTTATGTACATGTGATTTCTTAGTTTTTTATTTTTAGTACATTTGCAAAAAATAAATAAATCATGTTGTCATTATGGGGTGCTGTGTGTAAAATTTTGAGGGGAAAAATGAATTTCTTCCATTTTGGAATAAGATTGCAACATAACAAAATATGGAGAAGAAAAAAGTGAAGTGCTGTGAATACTTTCTGGATGCACGGTACAGCTCTACTGCATGTGCCTTATTGATACCCATGCATGTCCTTTTCAACAACTGCAAAGAAAGCATCTTCTTCATTAGCATGATTAACAGTATTAAAAAATGAATTTGTCCTATAAAGCAATATTCAGTCACATTTCTTCATCATGATGATGAGACAGAAGCTTAAAATTTCATGTTTATTTCTGGCAGAAATGGATATAGCAAGGTAGGAAGTTCAGATTTGGTTTCCTTTAAAGATTATTCAATAAATATCAGAATAAGTAGAAAGAAAAATGCTTTGTGATTTTTGAACCTAGTCTTGATACAAAATGTCACATTTGTACCAGTTTGTTTGCAGTTAGGATTTGATCTTTGGACTCCTGTTTCCTAGCTTACTGTGAAGAGCAGGGTGCTGTGGGAGGGGCGGGGCTAGAGGATGACCTGAATGACTTGCGCTTGGAGGAAGAGAACGAGCAGCCACCACTCATCCTCGAGACTGACTGACTGCAGGACGGTTCAGCTGACCAGTCAGAGGTCTCCTCTGGTGCTGCTAATGAACACGTGACAGAAGAGGTGTCGGGGCAGGATTAAAGATGGCCGGGGGGGGGTGAATTTAAATGCTCAGTGTCCAACATCTTGTCTGCTCATGTATCTGTGCGTTTCTCCGTTTACACATGTCTATAATTTTCTTTTTCCCCGCGCTTCTTTCTCTGCTCCTAAAGCTTTGCATGTACATGTGCCAACTGTAAAAAAAAAAAACAAAAAAAAAAAACAAAACAGAAAAAACAAAACATGCACCAATATGAAAATGTGTGAGCGTGCCTGTTGGACTATCAAAAAAAAGAAAAAAAACACAGTTGTTCCTCCACTGAGACACACACACAGATGCGAACACTGTGTAAAATGAAAGTGATTGTGTAAGTGCCTCGGTGTCACGGGTTGTCTGTGTGGGGCGGGGATGCGCTTAAATCGTCAAATTGAAATGAAAGCGTGCACTCTGCTGTTGTTTCAGGAGTGACTTTTGTAGCATTATTTCAATTTTCTCCGTTAAAAGACTGAAGCTTTTGGCCTGAGTGTGTGTGTGTGTGTGCGTGCGTGCGTGCGTGCTGGTCGTGTACATGAACAAAAACTTGTTAAATAAGCTGCTCTTTCCCTCTGCTCACATTGTCCTCTTATCTGAGGCTGAATGGATCCTCTTGGCTCTCAGACCTGCAGTCATGGCTACTTTTTTTTTTAATTAAATGAGATTTTAAAAATCTACATAACAGATGGAAGCCGTGATGCGTACATTAACGTGATGAAGTGATACTGCATGTACTGAAGACACGCGGCCGACGATGTTAAAAGGAGGCCGCAGATCAGTTCAGAAAGTCAGGAAGCTGTCACAGCCTCCACCTCCTTCTCCTGACATTAGAAATATTCTGGTACCATTCTGTCTGCTCCTAACTGTGGCTCCAACTGTGTAGACTCTTGCCATAAAATGAAGCGGTTGACTAGTTGAACTATAGATTTTAATTGTTAATCAGCCTGAGACTCATCACCTAGTCCAGGATATTGCATGATTTCCCCATCATCCTTTGGTGTCTGCTGCAAGAGCCACTTAATTTGATTCTGCAGCGTGAGGCATTTTCTAATGATTTTGTATAAATGTGAATTGTTCATCAGAATATAAAATGAAAATAAACTCCATGTTGATGTATGAGAAATGTGCTGTTTTTTCTCATTGCATTTTGGCGTCTGTCATTGTATTGTTCAGCGATTAAAGGTGCTATGAATTACTTTTCTGCCAGTAGATGTCACTCTAGCACCACATTTTTGGATATAAACAAAGCTCTCCATTTAAGATGTTTTTATATCAACTGATATTTCTGTCAAGTTTCATGGAAATCTATTTATATATTTTTGAATGACGGTCTTAAAAGGCAAACTGAGGAAAAACTTCCTTTGGGGGGAGAGACGGGTACTTGCAGGTTGTGGTTTATTAAGACTTAGCATCAGGCAGCTACAGACATTAACAGGCGACACACATCAGTGGGACCTCTGTCGTTGACGTGAGAACACAGTTTAACCCACTCATTATCCTGTAAAGACAAAATCTGAAGCGATGATACAAAACATTCATAGATGCACTCAACATGTGGACAAACTCATGCACAATCTGGGAGATTACAGCCTCTAAATGTGAGCAGGTCTCTTACATTATCTGCATGAAAACATAATGGCTACACATTATATTCTGATCACACAAACTAGACAGTGTGGAAGCTAAATATTTAAGTGAACTAAAAGCTATGAAAATTAAGACTAGGTGATGTTAGACTTACTTAAAGCAACAGTGTGGGATTTAAGAGTTAGCAAATCAAATCAATTTTATTTATATAGCGCCAAATCACAACAAACAGTTGCCCCAAGGTGCTTTATATTGTAAGGCAAAAGCCATACAATAATTACAGAAATTATTCAGTTTCTGCTTAGCAGAAACTGAATATAGCGTTTATAGCAATCTGTTCATTAGTGTATAATCCTGCAACAATGAATCAATGTTTTTGTAAGCTTAGTAAGTCCCTTCACCTGCTCCCTTGTTTTCACTCGAGGTTGCCACAGCAGATCCAAGGTGGATCTGCATGAGCCCTAAATATGTGGAAACGGGCCCCCTTGTGGAGGCCAACATGTTGTTACAGTAGCCCAAAAGGGACATACTTTTTACATTTTGCAGCTTGACCAGATGGCTGAAGAAAAAAGGAATTTGATTACTCCCCTATACACTGTCTACTGGTTTCTAGTGCAGGCTAACAAATGCAATCTGCAGCCTCACCTCGAGATGACATTAAATCCTACACACTGTAGCTTTAATGATCATTAAGACTTTCTCGGGTAAAACGAACATTTTGCGTGGTTTGAAGACGTTGGGACTGTTTCCTCAGGCTTGTGTCCTCTGGAAGGCTGAGTGGGTGTGTGTCACTCTAGGAATAAAATAGACTCAGTGAACACCTGGACAGGATTTCTTTATATGAAACAGTTATACATATAGTTCTGAAAACATCTACCTGTTGTGTGTGTGTGTTATTGCTCCTCTACTCGTCCTGTCCTCCACTGGACGGTTTTGTGACCTGGACAATCTCCACTGAGGTGAACCCTTTGGTGACCGAGGCTCGATTTCTGGTTCTCATTTTATTCAGTGTCATCTCTGCCATTTCCGCTCGCTCCTCAGCATCATCCAGCTCGTGGACCGTCTTTCTGTATTTCGACAGGCTGCTGTTGGCCTGCTCCTCCTGTCAAACACACACCATGTGGTTCATCTTGAAACACATTCAAACTTGAACTTGTCACAGAAGCACTCCAAACTATCTGCTTAAAGAATGAAAAAAAAAATGTTTCCCAGTTTTTACATCAGTTAGTTCTAAAGTAGTTTACACAGTGTTGTGCAAAATAAATACAAATCTCCAAAAAAAGAAAAAAATAGGCATCTCAGAATTTGCATGATTTTTTTTTTAACTTCATCAGGGTGTCACCAGAAAATCAAATTTGAAATATTAAAATATTCCCAAAAATCAAACGTGACCATTTCTGACTATTTAAAGAAACAAAATATTAAATGTGCCTGTATAGAGGTAATATTTTTGCCCCAGTTATATACTTCACAGAATAATTAAACATTAAATTGATTAGTTAAACACCTCAAATGACCAAAAAGTTGGTCTTGATCTTTAATAGACAGTTAAATTTGGGGTCAATGGATGTAACCAGGCAAAAAAAAAAACATTGCAAGACAAATTATCCCATGTTGGAGAGGTGGAGCCTGGAGGGGTTTTATTTACTTATTACATTACTTAGATTTGAATTCTCCATCATTGTTAAAACATTTGGCCTGACTTGGAATTGTCATTATGTTATTGTTTTTAAGAATGCAGACCCTAAATTGGGACACAGACGACCTGTGTCTGAGTAAAATTAAAAATCAAGCTCTCAAACTGAAAGACCATGCTTTAGAATGAAAATAGAGCATATCATCTACATAGTGCTCAGCACCAGACTTGTTTGGACTGTGTGAGACAAGAAGTGCAAGGAGCAGGCTAGTTCGGTTAAGCTAAATGTTAGACCATTATTGTTTTATAAGATTTGAAATGTTTGTTATATTTAGTGAGTGAACATTTAGTGAACATTTTACGGAGCATTTTACTCCGTTTTATGTTGCTCATATAATAACAATTAACCCATTAGTTCCTGCTCGCTAATGCAGTGTTTGCATTATAAATACAACCCTAATTCCAGTGAAGCTGGGACGTTGTGTAAAATGTACATAAAAACAGAATACAATGATTTGCAAATCCTCTTTAACCTATATTCAATCAACTACACCGCAAAGACAAGATGTTCAAACTGATAAACTTTATTGTTTTTGTGCAAATATTTGCTCATTTTGAAATGGATGCCTGCAACACGTTTCAAAAAAGCTGGGACAGTGGTATGTTTTCCACTGTGTTACATCACCTTTCCTTCTAACAACACTCAATAAGCGTTTGGGAAATGAGGACACTAATTGTTGAAGCTTTGTAGGTGGAATTCTTTCCCATTCTTGCTTGATGCAAGACTTCAGTTGTTCAACAGTCTCCATTGTCGTATTTTGCACTTCATAATGCACCACACATTTTCAATGGGCGACAGGTCTGGACTGCAGGCAGGCCAGTCTAGTACTCGCACTCTTTTACTACGAAGCCACGCTGTTGTAACACGTGCAGAATGTGGCTTGGCATTGTCTTGCTGAAATGACGTCCCTGAAAAAGACTTTGCTTGGATGGCAGCATGTGTTGCTCCAAAACCTGGATGTACCTTTCAGCATTGATGGTGCCATCACAGATGTGTAAGTTGCCAATGCCAGGGGCATTAACACACCCCCCATACCATCACAGATGCTGGCTTTTGAACTTTGCGATGATAACAATCTGGATGGTCTTTTTCCTCTTTTGTCCAGAGGACGCGACGTCCATGATTTCCAAAAACAATTTGAAATGTGTACTCATCAGACCACAGCACACTTTTCCACTTTGCGTCTGTCTATTTCAAATGAGTTCGGGCCCAGAGAAGGTGGCGGCGTTTCTGGATGTTGTTGATGTATGGCTTTTGCTTTGCATGGTAGAGTTTTAACTTGCACTTGTAGATGTAGCAACGAACTGTGTTAACTGACAATGGTTTTCTGAAGTGTTCCTGAGCCCACGCAGGAAGATCCTCTACACAGGAACACTGATGTCAGTTTTTAATGCAGTGCCACCTGAGGGATTGAAGGTCACGGGCATTCAGTGTTGGTTTTCGGCTTTACTGCTTACGTGTAGAAAGTTTTCCAGATTCTCTGAATTTTCTGATTATATTATGGACTGTAGATGATGGAATCTCTAAATTCCTTGCAATTCAAAGTTGAGAAACATTGTTCTTAAACTGTTGGACTATTTTTTTCATGTAGTTGTTCACAAAGTGGTGATCCTCGCCCCATCTTTGCTTGTGAACGGCTGAGACTTTTGGGGATGCTCCTTTTTATACCCCATTATGAGTGTCCTCAGTTCCGAAACACTTATTGAGTGTTAGAAGGAAAGGTGATGTAACACAGTCGTAAACATGCCACTGTCCCAGCTTTTTTGAAACGTGTTGCAGGCATCCATTACAAAATGAGCAAATATTTGCACAAAAACAATAAAGTTTATCAGTTCGAACATTAAATATCTTGTCTTTGTGGTGTATTCAATTGAATATAGGTTGAAGAGGATTGGCACAGCATTGAATTATGTTTCTATTTACATTTTACACAATGTCCCAACTTCATGGGAATTGGGGTTGTAAATAAGGCACCAATTAATTAATTTTGCTTCCTGCTGCATGAAGTAGTAGTACCACGTTTCAGAAATAACTGCGACATGTATACGTATTTTTTGCACTACATGATGCATTTTTGGGCAGATAATACTACAGTGCGACTTAAAGTCCAGATAATGCGATACACATCAGTAATCTCTCCCAATGTCTTTACTCACAGCGTCCTCTATCTGCCGTTTGTAGGACTTCAGCTTGTTCTGGAGTTTCTCCACCAGCTCCTGCATGCGCTGGTTGGTCTTGTGGTCCTCCTCTGTTTGAAAGATCAACTCTTTGAGTCGACGCTCTCCTTTACGTAGATTTTTCACCGTCTCCACGTGACGCTTCTGTTCCTGGTCCAGTTCATTCTCTAATTCTTTAATCTGAGAACAACAAAGATGAATATGAGGCTGGTATCCAATCTCCACCCACCCCCGACCAACATGAAATTCTGGCTACGCCCCTGCTGCCGTCTCATCTGCAACTACACTTTTACATAAACTCACTGCAGATCACAAATCCTCACTTTGGTTTCCAGTTTCTGGATGACACGTTTTCCGGCCTTCATTGCCTGCTGCTCCGCCTCCTCCAGCCTCAGGGTGAGGTCCCTCATGTTCTGCTCCATGTTCTTTTTGACTTTCTCCAAGTGGGAGCTCCTCTCCTGCTCCTGGCGGAGCTCCTCACACAGTCGCATCGCCTGGAAGAAGAAATCAATGCAAACACCACACAGAGTAAAAGTTAATGTGAAACACGACTGACTTCTTTTCAAATCTGATCATTTATAAAGAGGTCATATTGTGTATAAAATATTGTGAGGGCTCTACTCCTGCAATTATGAAACAACTCTTTTAAGTCTTTTGTGGCATATGTCACAGAAGTCCGTATTTCAATCTCACAATCATCTTCAACCGCTTACTCGGGGGGCTGGAGCCTATCCCAGCAGTCACAGGGCGTGAGGCGGGGTACATCCTGGACAGGACACAAGTCTGGCACAGGGCCCATATCTGAACCTAAGCTTCTTGTATACTGTGTGTGTGTGTGTGTGTGTGTGTGTACAAGATAAGAAAAATGGCTCAGTGTATTTCCTTCAAAATTGTTGGGATTTTTACTTGTATAGATTTCTAGAGGTGATTTGATTTTGGAGTAGTTTGGTCAAAGGCCAAGGAAAATACGGTCTGAAAAACAATTATTTTATTTTTTATTTTTTTGGCATATCTCATCAACCAAGAAGCCTAGATGGATCAAACTTCGGAATATTACTTGGATAAATATCTAGAGGTGATTGGATTTTGGAGCAGTTTGGTCAAAGTTCACAGTCAAGAAAACATGGTATGAAAACCTTTTTTTTATCATATTAACCAAGAAGCACAGACAGCTGATCTAAACGACACAGTATATTGTTCAAACTATTTGTGATTGTTTGGTATGAATGACTTCATAATGAAATCACACAGAAGTCATATGATGAAGTTGCGCTCAACAAAAATATAAACGCAACACTTTTGGTTTTGCTCCCATTTTGTATGAGATGAACTCAAAGATCTAAAACTTTTTCCACATACACAATATCACCATTTCCCTCAAATATTGTTCACAAACCAGTCTAAATCTGTGATAGTGAGCACTTCTCCTTTGCTGAGATAATCCATCCCACCTCACAGGTGTGCCATATCAAGATGCTGATTAGACACCATGATTAGTGCACAGGTGTGCCTTAGACTGCCCACAATAAAAGGCCACTCTGAAAGGTGCAGTTTTGTTTTATTGGGGGGGATACCAGTCAGTATCTGGTGTGACCACCATTTGCCTCATGCAGTGCAACACATCTCCTTCGCATAGAGTTGATCAGGTTGTCAATTGTGGCCTGAGGAATGTTGGTCCACTCCTCTTCAATGGCTGTGCGAAGTTGCTGGATATTGGCAGGAACTGGTACACGCTGTCATACGCCGGTCCAGAGCATCCCAAACATGCTCAATAGGTGACATGTCCAGTGAGTATGCCGGCCATGCAAGAACTGGGACATTTTCAGCTTCCAAGAATTGTGTACAGATCCTTGCAACATGGAGCCGTGCATTATCCTGCTGCAACAAGAGGTGATGTTCTTGGATGTATGGCACAACAATGGGCCTCAGGATTTCGTCACGGTATCTCTGTGCATTCAAAATGCCATCAATAAAATGCACCTGTGTTTTTCGTCCATAACAGACGCCTGCCCATACCATAACCCCACCGCCACCATGGGCCACTCGATCCACAACATTGACATCAGAAAACCGCTCACCCACACGACGCCACACACGCTGTCTGCCATCTGCCCTGCACAGTGTGAATCGGGATTCATCCGTGAAGAGAACACCTCTCCAACGTGCCAAACGCCAGCGAATGTGAGCATTTGCCCACTCAAGTCGGTTACGACGATGAACTGGAGTCAGGTCGAGACCCCGATGAGGACGACTAGCATGCAGATAAGCTTCCCTGAGACGGTTTCTGACAGTTTGCGCAGAAATTCTTTGGTTATGCAAACCGATTGTTTCAGCAGCTGTCCAAGTGGCTGGTCTCAGACGATCTTGGAGGTGAACATGCTGGATGTGGAGGTCCTGGGCTGGTGTGGTTACACGTGGTCTGCGGTTGTGAGGCTGGTTGGATGTACTGCCAAATTCTCTGAAACGCCTTTGGAGACGGCTTATGGTAGAGAAATGAACATTCAATACACGAGCAACAGCTCTGGTTGATATTCCTGCTGTCAGCATGCCAATTGCACGCTCCCTCAAATCTTGCGACATCTGTGGCATTGTGCTGTGTGATAAAACTGCACCTTTCAGAGTGGCCTTTTATTGTGGGCAGTCTAAGGCACACCTGTGCACTAATCATGGTGTCTAATCAGCATCTTGATATGGCACACCTGTGAGGTGGGATGGATTATCTCAGCAAAGGAGAAGTGCTCACTATCACAGATTTAGACTGGTTTGTGAACAATATTTGAGGGAAATGGTGATATTGTGTACGTGGAAAAAGTTTGAGATCTTTGAGTTCATCTCATACAAAATGGGAGCAAAACCAAAAGTGTTGCGTTTATATTTTTGTTGAGTGTATATACTTGTATAGTCAAAAACACCATGTTAGACATATGTATACATATTTGCTTATTTTAAATCGTCTTTTTTCCCCCTTAATTCTCACTCACATCAGTCACAGCCTTCTTGGCTCTCTCATCTGCTGAGCGAAACTCTGCAATCAGTTCTTCATTCTCGCTGGACAGTCGGGCGATGTCGACCTCTATTTTCCTCTTCAGGATGATCAGACTCTGGTGCTACAGCGAGAAAAAAACATCAAGTGATGGGGAGAAACCAAACTATTCCGGCAGCAAGCGAGTCATAGGACACATCAAAACAAAGACAGCCCATAATTATTAAGTGTTGTATATGAATTTGTATAACACTGATATGCTACTGGTCATCCTGTGCGTCTACCTGCACTCTGATCTCATTGTGCCGCTCGGTGGTTTCCACCAGCTCTTGCTCGATTAGTTTGCGGGCCCTCTCTGAGGCCTCCAGACCTCCTCTTAGCTCTTCCATCTCTGCCTGCATGAGGGCCAGACGGCGCTCCTGCAGGCTGTACTTCTCCCTCAGCTCTTCGTGCTGACGAGCGTCCTCGTCCATCTGCACCTGCAGATCCTGTAGGTGGGTGTCGGGGACAAAGGATGAGCGCATTTATGTTATAACAGTATTATAGACATGAAAGCCATTCCACCTCTGAGTGATCAGTTAAAAAAAGTAAGCACGGTGCAGCGGAGTGATGTTTTATTCTCTTACTTTGATCTGCTGCTGCAGCTTCTTCAGGGTTTTGACAAGCTCAGCGTTGTTCCTGTTGGCATGCTCCAGCTGAATCTCCATCTCATTCAAGTCTCCCTCCATCTTCTTCTTCATCCGCAAGGCCTCAGCACGACCTTTGGCCTCTGCCTCGAGACTGGCCTGCAGTGACTCTACTGTCCGTGCATGGTTCTTTCTAGAAAGCATAAAAATAGCATGATTGGCTCTAAAGCTGATGCAAGTTTGCCAAAGACAGCAATAGGAAGTATCCTGCAGAAAATACAGGCCTTAAAAGGGCCGTCATATATGTAACTTTCTGCAAGCAAATATAGAAGAAAAAAAGAAACTTTATGGCTAAAAATACCACATTTATGTGCCTGTTGCTTTAAATGTCAAGGAGCTGCTGATGGCCACGCCCCCTCTCAATTTGGAGAAGGAGCTTCTCACTATGCAGACCAGCTGAGTATGTGTATGTCTCAGAGGTCTTCTGTGACATACGCATATCACAGTTTGGATTAATTCAATGTTTAACTAAGTATTTAGTCAAACCTTTAAACAGGTACTCACTATATATTTTTCTCATTTAATGAAATGTTTACCTAAATATTTAATTAAATACTCAGCTAAATATATATGTCTAGTTACACATCTGTCCAAATGTTTTGCTCAATGTTTAGATTGATTTGATTAATATTAAGCAAATATTCAGCAAAATCCACTATATTTGCTAAATAAATATTTAGCAAAGTGTCTGGCTAACTCTAGCATAATATTTGAATGCTTTGCCATTAAGACAGACGCGCGGAACTCCTCCGCACGTCTGTCTTAATGTGTGGAAAAAGTGCTGATGTCCACGTCTTTTCACAATTCCTGTGCTAGTCAGATGACATACCGGATCAAGACAGCGTCCAGTTTAAAAATGAACGGCACATTTCACTGTTACAGGAGTTTTTGTCATGGAAAGAGAAGCAGCTCCGCCGCGCGTCGTGGTGCAGCCGCTCGGCGCAAAGATGATGCCGTGATGAAGCCTTCCAGGACATGTTTGGGCATGTCCAGCTCATGCACAATCACAATCGGATATTCACACGACTGGAAAGCAACCGGAATCCATCTGAAATCCACCTGAAAGCTGTCCTGAGAGACCAACACCGAGGTGGTTTTGTGCCACGCCATGAGCGGCACGGTGGCACGTCCCTCCGCTTCTTTTTCCATGAAAAAAACTCCTGTAACAATGGAATGTGCTGATAAAGTGCTGACGTCCACATCTTCTGCCTTTTTGTGAAAGTCAGACGAGGTCCCGGATCAACAAAGCCTTCACGTTGGAAATGATCTGGTTGTTCCAGCGGGGTGTCAGCCTGTCAATGGGGGCTGGGAGCGCGCCGCACTCTCAGCAGTTGTGGGCTGTCCTTAAAGCAGCAGTAACACCCCGTAATCTGTTTAATCCCCATAAAATCGTCCCTGAAAGCCATATTAATTTTTAGAACAGTGTCCACCTGGAGGTCTCTCACAATTTCTGGAAAAAAATTGATGCAGCAAAGCTCCAAATCATTCAGACATTTATTCGCAATAAAAAATAGACGAGAGGGATGGACCACACCTCATTCAAAGCCTGCTCACTGGCGAATGACGCAACCGACAGGCATGAAAAAACTCACACATGCGCACGAGGGTTCAAGCTTGTCTGACGCAATCACACGTGATTCAAATCCATATGGTTTTTTAAAAAAATAATAAGGTTGGATACTTTTCTAATAGACCTCGTATTTACTTAATATTACACAAATATATTATACCTTATTTTTTGGAGTATAAGTTGCACCAGAGCATAAATCGCATTGGTCCAAAAATGTCTCTTTAAGAGGGAAAAAAGACATATATCACTCACACTGGACTATAAATCACAAGGCCTCTCAAACTCGTAAAATATAAACGCAACACTTTTGGTTTTGCTCCCATTTTGTATGAGATGAACTCAAAGATCTAAAACTTTTTCCACATATACAATATCACCATTTCCCTCAAATATTGTTCACAAACCAGTCTAAATCTGTGATAGTGAGCACTTCTCCTTTGCTGAGATAATCCATCCCACCTCACAGGTGTGCCATATCAAGATGCTGATTAGACACCATGATTAGTGCACAGGTGTGCCTTAGACTGCCCACAATAAAAGGCCACTCTGAAAGGTGCAGTTTTATCACACAGCACGATGCCACAGATGTCGCAAGATTTGAGGGAGCGTGCAATTGGCATGCTGACAGCAGGAATGTCAACCAGAGCTGTTGCTCGTGTATTGAATGTTCATTTCTCTACCATAAGCCGTCTCCAAAGGTGTTTCAGAGAATTTGGCAGTACATCCAACCAGCCTCACAACCGCAGACCACGTGTAACCACACCAGCCCAGGACCTCCACATCCAGCATGTTCACCTCCAAGATCATCTGAGACCAGCCACTCGGACAGCTGCTGGAACAATCGGTTTGCATAACCAAAGAATTTCTGCACAAACTGTCAGAAACCGTCTCAGGGAAGCTCATCTGCATGCTCGTCGTCCTCATCGGGGTCTCGACCTGACTCCAGTTCGTCGTCGTAACCGATTTGAGTGGGCAAATGCTCACATTCGCTGCCGTTTGGCACGTTGGAGAGGTGTTCTCTTCACAGATGATGCGAAGGAGATGTGTTGCACTGCATGAGGCAAATGGTGGTCACACCAGATACTGACTGGTATCCCCCCCAATAAAACAAAACTGCACCTTTCAGAGTGGCCTTTTATTGTGGGCAGTCTAAGGCACACCTGTGCACTAATCATGGTGTCTAATCAGCATCTTGATATGGCACACCTGTGAGGTGGGATGGATTATCTCAGCAAAGGAGAAGTGCTCACTATCACAGATTTAGACTGGTTTGTGAACAATATTTGAGGGAAATGGTGATATTGTGTATGTGGAAAAAGTTTTAGATCTTTGAGTTCATCTCATACAAAATGGGAGCAAAACCAAAAGTGTTGCATTTATATTTTTGTTGAGTATATATAGCTCACATTGAACTATGCATATCTCAGTCAAATAGCTATGCATTTTGTGGGGACCTGTTTAAAGGTTTATTTAAATATTTTGCTAAATATTTAGGTTGATTTGTCTAATACTAAGCAAATATTCATCAAAATCAAAATATTTTTGCATTAACTGAATACGCAGCATAAAACTATATTTAGCATATCTTTGGCTAACTACCTTAATGTTTTAATGTTTTGTTAAATATTTAATTTTATAATAATTATTGTAGCAGCAAGGTGGCTTAGTGGTTACTGTTGCTTTATAGTGAGAAGGTTCCCAGGTGGCCTTTCTGTGTGGAGTTTGCATGTCCTCCACGTGTTTGCGTGGGTTCCCTCCAGGTACTCCAGCTTCCATAGACATGCAGGTTAGGTGACCCAATGACTCTAAATTGACCATACGTGTGAATGTGTTTGTCTATATAGGCCCTGCGATAAACTGGCATCCTATCCAGGGTGTACCCCACCTCACACCCACTGCCAAATATTCTAGTGTAAGAAATAAAATATTTTGTTATTTTGCTAAATATTGCACATTTTGGTAAATTTTTAATTAAATACAGACACGGGTGATTCTTAGACTACGGGCACTTATTATGTCCTTTGATCATATTGTATGAAAAACAGAAAAAAGGGGAAATTTCACACTTTTATAGTTATCTTTACAATGAAAGTGTGTTAAGAAATTTGTTCTAGTAGTCTATGATGACTTTTTCACCTGTTTTCAGCATCATTATATGCAAATATTGCCGTTTTGTGCTTGTCCCACACCCAGACTTTTGATCTTCAATGATAAAAATGAATGGTAAAGAAACATTTTTTCTAATGTTTTAAAATATCTCTGAATAAAATATCAGTAAAATAATCAAAACATAATTGGGGTATTCAATGTCATACAACTGTTGTGATTTTTTTAAACAAAATGTAGTTGTCCCACACTATTGCCGTAATTTCCAGCACAACACTGTAATGTCCCTAAACAGGTTGTATGAAAGATTGTTTGGGTAGTTTCTATGGAGATAAACAGTGACATCAGAGCACATGTATATAGCGCCAAATCACAACAAACAGTTGCCCCAAGGCGCTTTATATTGTAAGGCAATGGTGTGGTGGAAATTACATTTACAAGGCCAATACTGCCCGTAGTTAAAGAATCACCCACACATGTTGTGAGTACTTGCTTAAAGGTTTACCTAAATTTTAATTAATTACAGGACAAAGTTTGATTCTTTTCTGACCTTGTGACTTCAAACTCCTCTTCCTTCTCGTGGATCCTGCGATCAATGTCGGCTTTGAGCTGAGCCAGCTCCAGCTGTACGCGTACCAGCTTACCTTCCTCCACCTGGACACACACAGAGTGTCATGAAACTGCACGGTGTTTGGCAACAAAGAAACTTTCAAGATAAAATTCATCACGTGTCAGTAGGTATGCCTGAAACATTTTCAGGTCTTTGAGCTGTTTCTACCTCAAGCGAAGCCTCTGCCTCCTCCAGAGCCAGCTGTAGCTCCTCCTTCTCCACCTCCAGTTTCTTTTTGGCCTTTTGCAGTTCGTGAACACTGCGACCTCCTTCTCCAAGCTGGTCAACCAACTCCCTGATCTCCTCTGTGAGTACAGAAGACACACTGTCAACTTCCCATCCTTGTCATTGTGATGTCTTAGTTACTCAGCATGTTTGCACCTGTAAGCCCTTTGTTTTCCTTGCGGACCGTCTCCATCTGGTCCAGAGTTTCTTCGTGAGCCATCTTCAGCTTGTAGAGCTCCGTCATGTAGGACCGGCTCTCCTTCTGGCTGGTGTCCAGTTCCAGCTGCAGCTCCTCGTTCTTTTGATTCCACTCAGCCGCCAGCTTATCAAAAGCTCGCTGCTTTTTGTCCAGAGCTGCAGCTGCTGCATTGGACTAGTAACACAAAAGCAGATCAACTTTACACAACTCCGATTTAGTCCATATGTGTGTCAAATGTAATTTAACTGAATAATTCAGAGTTATATGTCAAGTTAAATTCAGCTGCTTGCTGCAGTCTTACAGTTGGCCAGGACAGTGATTTTAAAGCCATTGTCAGGGTAAGCATTCCCATCATGGACAGTTAATCCATTTATATTTTAGGAGAAATATTTGACACCAAAATCAAGATTATAATATAACCAGTTCAAAAATCTGCTCGGAGTGAACCTTGTAGGATTTTAGGTGATGCACCACTGGAAATTTTGTTGCAGCAGCATTGGTCATTGATATTAGCTTTGTGTTCTAGATGTTGACTTCCAGAAGCTGTGTTTGTGTTTACCTTCTCCAGGTCTATGGTGAGGTCCTCCACCTCTCCTTGCAGCCTCTGCTTCACCTTCTCCAAGCTGGCAGCTCTGGCTTGTGCAGTTTCCGCAGCCTCCTCAGCCTCCTGAAGGCGTGCTGCCAGTTTGCGCCTGAAGGAGAACAAGACATCTGATTGTCACTGATAAATAATATGCCAGTTGTACCAGATGGCCCCTCCATACAGTCTGGTTCTGCTTGATGTTTTTTCTTTGTAAAAAGGACTTATTTTGTTCGAGCAGACTTCATTTTTGAAAGCGTACGTTAAAATCAACTCACTTAGTCTCTTCCAGCTCCTCGGTGCGGTGGATGGCGTCTGTCTCGTACTTGCTCCTCCAGGAAGTGACATCAGCATTGAGCTTGGACACCAAACGCTGCAGCTCACTCTTGGCCTCAGACTCCTCCTCCAGCTGCTCCTTCAGCAGGGAGAGGTCATGCCGAGCATTGGCCAGCCCGACAACTGCTGTGTTACGTCCCTGAGAGGAGAAAGAGGTCAAGTTTATGCCAACCCGTGCATATGTGCACAGTCAATCTCATATGCAGTTTGGATTGTGTAAATGGTCAGCTGTATGCGTTGACTTGTTGTAGATCCGTTGCATCACCAGAAAACCTTTCACTTCTGTCATCTATGGAGTCTGACATCTAAACAGCACTGCACCAGGTTCCAGCAAGCATGACTGATTGTTCTTTGTCATGTCACACCCAAAATTAATTAACAGTCGAAATGCAACCCTTTTGCATCTTGGATTTTGTGCTCATATTATGCGTTATGGAGTTGGACCCGCCCCCACTAAATGCTTTAGACCAGTGGTGTCCAAACTATTCCAGAAAGGGTCGAGAGGGTGCAGGTTTTCTTTGCAGCCACTGAATTCAGCAGGTGATTTCAGTTAACATCACTTTGAGCAGGTGGGATGAGTTCATCAGTGAAATCACCTGCTGGAGTCAGTGGCTGCAAAGAAAACCTGCACCCTCTCGGCCCTTTCTGGAATAGTTTGGACACCACTGCTTTAGACTGTACACTGTAGATCATCCAGATTGGACCCCATGTTTTCAGTACTGTTTCTTAGCAAGATGTCTCAAAATCAGATTTATAAATTTCACATTTTACAGAGCGGTAGGTTTTTAGTCAAGGGAAAATTTATTTGATTTCGAGTCAAAATTATTTGTAATTAATGTTTTCATAAGGATCTGTCATTCATTTCTTTGTGTTTTGTTTGTTTTGGTTGTGCTTTGGTAAAACAGCGCCCCCTGTGTGTCCTCTCATTTCTCAGGACCAGCTTTCGTCATGTGACATGTTTGGGTATGTCCCCAGTGTATCTACCCTGCTCTCCTCCTCCACTTGTCTCTTGAGCTCGTCGACCTGCAAGGTGAGCGAAGCCTTCAGTCGGGTCACCTGGTTCAGCTTACTCTGTGCCTCCTCCAGCTCTCTGCTCAGATCGCTGTTCTCAGCTACACAAAACGCAAACATGTCAAAGAACACAGAGCCAAAGCGCTACACCGTGTTACCGCCTGTACGCGGTGTAGTAGTGTGTTCTCACCACTCAGATGGATTTTGGCAGTGGTGAGCTCAGTTTGATTGCGCTCCATTTCTGCCAGGCGAGCATTGGCCTCCGCCAGGTTGTCCTCCAGCTTGTGGACGTGAGCCTCAGAGTTCATCTGCATATACAAACACCCATGGACACAAAACCAAGGACACCTGTGAGTCCACATTCAGATAGTGTGTGACACTTTTTATCCATCAGCCCATCAGGAGTGCAGTTGTTGACATGTATACGATGGTACATCGTGTGCACATCTTTCCCTCACTTTCCACACATTTGTCAGAAAATGGGTTGACCCACCGTCTACTAGACAATTTCACGATATGTTTGGACCTGAATGATTTGAGGCTCCTAAGGCCATGGTGACAATAAACACTGCTGTACATGACCAATTGTTAGCAAACCTGGTACACTCTAAAAACGGAACTGCTGTCTCAATGAGAAAAATTGATATAACAATTTGCATAGAGTTATTTAAACTTAGTTATTTCAGTTTTCAACTTAGAAAAACTACAAGACTGCTCTAGTTAAGTTGAAATAACTTTTTAAAAAAATCTATGCAAATTGTTACATCACTTTTTTTTGAGACAGCGGTTCATTTTTAGAGTGTATGTTTATTAAGGAGCCCAAATTTGAATAAACTAGGTAACAGTACCCACGGGCATGGAGACAGTAAGGACTATAGCAAGCTGACCTTTTACTCTGAATACTTTAACCCCAACATTTGGCAAAATTGATCTTGCCAAGGTAATTCTGGAACCCACCTACATATGTGTGCAAAGTGTGGAATGAATTGGACTGAAAAATACCAACATATTGACCCCAGTGACCTTGATCCCAATGACTGACCTTTGGTCAATTTGATCTCACCTTGGCAATTCCAGAATCCACTTTAATATATGTACCAAGTTTGGTGGACACTGAAGTGAAATTCATAATTGTGATATTTGACCTCAATGACCTTAGCCTTTGCCAAAACAAACCCTTTAAGGCCAATTCTGGACTCAGCCTTTATCCACATACCAAGTTTGGTGGAAATGAGGGAGGGAGGGATACAGGAATAAACTTACAAAAAGTGCAAAAACTCCAAGAAACTTGATGATTTGGGGATTAGAAGGTTTGGTTGAGTGGAAGAGTTTCTCTACCTCAGATGCCAAAAGGCATTATGGGAAAATGAGTCTCCACTCATCACTGATTGGCTGGTTTATTATATGTTAAAACCAATCCAGTAGATGGGTCAAAATTCATTTCATTTTCATTTATTTATATAGCGCAAAATCACAACAAGGTTGCCTCAAGGCGCTTCACACAAGTAAGGTTAGACCTTACTTATACTATGCACTCTATGCATAGAAATGCATAGAGTGCCTGCCCAAATATCACACAGTCGTTGTGCTGAATCCCAGTTAACAAACAGAATTTTCAGTTTTGCAAATGCCTTTTTTTACAAATGAAAAAATGATATATTTTACAAAGCTGCTTGATTTGCTCCACCATGACCTGAAGCTGGATAAGTGGAGGAAAAATGACGTGCTAAATATTCATTAGGCCAGTGCTGCTTTCGATCTTTGCTGTGCAGGAACGGCATATTCCTGAACAATGTGGGTCACCAAAAGCTGCTGAGAGAAATTTGATTGGTCCATATTTTTTATTTGCACCACCACATCCATTCTGCAGACCAACCTCTGTCTCAGTGCTAACTTTATCAGGAGATCTAACAACCTTTTGACCTTCCCTAGCGACTAAAAATCCTATCTAGCAACTAGCAACAAATCTGGTGACTTATATTCCACATAAACCGGTCAGTTTAGTAAAAATGGTATTGTTTGGAATGTTCTGGAATTGTATGGAATGTTGATGTTGATGTTGGAGATGCAGGGAAGGAGCAGACGTTCTCTGCAGGTGACCGTGCAATCTTAAATTTTTAATAAAAGTTTGACAGTAATCATTATAGTGAAGTCTACACTTTAAATTTATGTTAAGCTTTTTCAGATTTTTTTTTTGTCCAGTTTAAAACATTGTGTGAAAAGTAATCAAAGGTAATAAATTACATTACTCTGATGAACTAATTAAAATAGTTACATTACTTATTACATTTTTAACAGGATAATGTAATCTGTAATCTATTACATTTCTAAAGTAGTCTTCTGCACTCAGACCCTACTAGACATTTTTGGGAAATGTGAAAAAAATTCCAAAATGTTGTTTTCAGCAGCAGCAATTACCTTAAAAGTACTTTGGGTTTACGACACAAATTCATTGTCGTACCTTTGCTTTCTGAGTGACCTCTATGGTGACGTTGAGGTCTTCGATCTCAGCCCTCATGCTCTGTTTGTCCTTCTCCAGTTTGACCTTCAGCCTGGTCAGGTTCTCCAGCTGCTCACCTAGTTCAGCCATGGCATCCGAGTGCTTCTTCCTCAGCCCCGCCGCTGTGGCCTCAGACTGGAGCGCCGCCTCCTCCAGCTCACGCCTTAACTTCAGCAGGTCTGCCTCCCGCTTCCTGTTCTGCTCGATCTAAAAGGCCAGACACAGGTAACGTTTTAGGGGTTTGACAGGGTAACGGTCCCATTGGAGTTAAAGGTTGTGACTCAAACCCACCTGGGCTACCGTGGCTCCTCCTGCCTCTTCCAGTCGATCACTGAGGTCATCGAGGTCTCGAGACAACTCTGCACGCTGTTTCTCCACCTGTCAGGCAGCACAGAGAATCGTATTGATCCTGTGGTGGTGATCGGTCATATTCCACCTGTCGGGGTGTCTGGATTTCAAAAGTAGCAGCTGAGATATTTGCCGTGTTTCAGTTAAAGGGTCATATTGTGCAAAAATTAGTTTCTAGCTGCTTTTTAAAATTAAATATGTTTCCTTTTTGTCAGGGTTTTAGATTTTGTCATGTTGTCTGTTTTATTTTTTGGTCTGTTTTGGTATTTTTTGTTCATTAGTTTTCTTTGTGTGTTTATTCTCTTGCTGGGGTTTTTCTGCTTGGGTCTGTCTTTCCCTATCTCTCTTATCTGTCTCTTGGTTCTTGTTGGTGGGCGTGTCACTCTCTCTGGCCACACCCTTGTTCTGGTGCTTTCCACGCACACCTGTTTGTAATTTGCAGCTCATCAGCTGGGGTTATATAAAGCTCACTGGGTGCTGTAGTTCCTCACCAGATTGATGTGCCTTTTCTCCAGCTCTGTTTTTTACGTGCCATAGTCCTACCTGCCTCATTGTGTTCCTGACCTCCTGCCTGTTTGATCGACCACACCTTAGCCTGATGGTTTTTGTACTGCTGTGTTTTTTTGGACTGCCTACTCGTGTAGTGACCACTGCCAACCTCCGTAGTAAAGCCTTTTAAAAACCAGAGCTGCTTGTTCGAGCCCTGCATTTATTTCCAACCATTCCTGACCAACCCGTCTGACACTTTTAAATATCCTCAGTGACCCACAATTCTCCCCGAGTATAATATAAAATCTCCTGCAAGAAGCCTGAAAGAGCTCATTACCCAAGGTCATCAAATATAGTCATCGGGTAATGTGAAGAGTTTGCTTCCGTCCGTCTGTCTGTCTGTCTGTCCGCCTGTCCGTGCATAGCATAAGTCCAGTTCTATTACTGCCAGAGTCTTCAATTCCACAGGGAACATTCTTGGGACACAGACTTTGGACAAGTTAAAAGCTGGTTAACCTTGACATATTTTAAGAGGTATTTTAATCTGTTCCATTTTTTGTTTTGAATGGCGGAGGTAGCAGCCAATTAGAGTAGAGCAGCACCGTGACATACAGTGGCAGGTCTCTGTAAAACCACTTAATTCATGTGTTTATATAACATGTTTCTTATATATTCTGTACAAGCTAGCGAGAAATAAACACTTCTAAAACTGAAAACTCTGTTTTTGGAACCTAATAACACCTTTGAAGTGAATTAAAAGACATTTAGCGGACATTAGCATGATGATGTCACAGGCTGGTCTAGCTAGCTGAAAACTCCATTTTGTTTGTGTGTAAATATAACATCTTTGTCATACCGTATATTAAATAAAAGATAGTGAGAAATAAACACGTCTAAAACTGAAAACGCCCTTTTTTTGATAACCTGATAAGACATCTAGACCGATTTACAAGACATTTTGTGGACGTCAGCGTGCACACTAACTTCCGCTAACTCAAAGCTAACTTCCACTCTTGTCAGAAGCTCAAGAACGTAAACATTGTTTATGATTCATTGACTGATTGACACAGGGCTAAGTAAAACAATTGGTTCTTAATAATTAATGTAAATAACAATAAATGTATAATATTTTATATATATATATATATATATATATATATATATATATATATATATATATATATATATATATATATATATATAAAAACATCACAGAAGTCCATATTTGATCTCCTGCTTCCTCTATGTCAAACATTCAGTGAGTGTGAAACACCTATAAAATATCAGAAAAAGGCAGATAGTTCAACTACTGCATCACTTCTACTCCACTTACTTTGACAAGGGGGCGTGGCCACCGGCAGATCTTTTACATTTAAAGCAACAGACACAGCCGTTTTTTTGTTTGTTTGTTTGTTTGTTTGTTTTTTTGTCATTTACAAAATGTCCCCTCTAGTTGTATGAGATTTTTTTCGACTACAAACTAAAATATCTGTTTCTAAGTTGCACAGTGTCAGATATTCATTTGCTGAAAAGTTGCATTGTGGGACCTCTTTAAAGTCTGTATAACTGTGGATTAACTGTGCAATCTGTACCTTGGCTCTCATGGCCCGTTCAGCTTCTAGCTCCTCCTCCAGCTCCTCAATGCGGCCCTGAAAGAAGAAAACAGAAGGAATGAAGATCTGTAAGACTGCATATAGCAATAACCAGACACGGCTAATAAATTAATCACCTCTCACCATTTTCAAGAAGTAACGTACATCCCTATGGACTGTACAGACAATGCATCTCTTTTCTCTTTGACACTTAGAACCAATAATTATTGGTTTAAGTGTATGTTGATGATATACAAACAGACTTTGATTGAAAAACTCAGTTTTTAAGGTATGTATCTGTGTCACTGTATTCCTGATGATGCACTGAGACAACGAGGTCACTGTGCTGCTGATCAGTATACACTGAGCTGATCATCTACTCTCAGAACATTAGCAATAGAAGTTTGGGGCACATACTTTAAAATGGAATAGAATCTGTGTCACCCCAAATTGATCACTGGTTCCATCCTGACCACCCCACTGAAAATTTCCTGGCTCCACCAGTGAGTTACCAAGCTGTTGCTGTCCGACAATCATCACCCAAATCATATAAAAAATCACAAAGTTTTCCACATTTTCTTAATGATACTTAGGATTTTGCAGTGCAGACATCTGGTGTGAACAGGTTTTACTGAGAAGTTTTAACTGCAGCAACGAATCGTGCAAATGGATTTAAAGCACTGAGTGAAGCTGTGACCTTATTTTTTAACTTATTTATTTACTATACTTCCATAACCAGCAGCATTCCTAACAGGTGCATTTAAAGTCAGTCAAGTCAAAGTCAAAAAAAATTTTATTCAGGAATTAAAGGCCTTCCGGCCCACAGTTCCACAACTTTTTTCTTTTTTTTACTTAAAGTCAGTCAATCAATATTTGAACACATCACCTAATACCAACATTGATCAAAGGTTAATCACATCATCTTTTACACATCTACATGCGACACGGTAAGTAACAGGATGCTGGCCTTTTTAGTTTTGGAGTTATCACGTGAAAAATATGAACGAGGTCTGTGAGAAAAGTATCGTACCTTTTTATTTTTTTCAAAAACTATATGGATTTGATTCATATGTTTTTACATCAGCCAAGCTTGAACCTTCGTGCGCATGCGTGAGTTTTTCCACGCCTGTCGGTTGCATCATTCGCCTGTGGGCAGGCTTTGAGTGAGCACTGCTCCACCCCTCTCATCGTCGTTTCATTGCGAGGAAATGGCGGAATGATTTGGGCTTTTTTTCCATCAGACTTTTTTCAGAAACTGTTAGAGACAGGCAGCTGGAAACCATTCGAAAAATTTATCTGGCTTTCGGTGAAAATTTTAAGGGCTTCACAGAGAATAAGGAGTGTTACTACAGCTGTAAGGACGGCCCACAGTGGTGCACGGCGCGCCGCGCTCCGAGCCGCTATCGAGAGGCAGAAACCACCACATCATTTCTAAACGGATCGCTGTGTGGAGCCGGGACCGTTGTGTGCAATTTCTCTGGTTATCACAAGAGCTGGACATCAGCCATTTTCCAGCAGATTTCACTTTTAACAAGAGATTTTGTCATGGAAAGCCGCGCGGAGGCTTCGCGCATCACAACCGATTCGCTGATGAAGCGAAACAAAGGAACACCTCCGTTTCGGAGTGTTAAAGGACAAGTTGGGACATGCCTATCTCGGCTTTCAGTGCTTACCAGTCGAGTGAGTATAAGAGAAATTGTGGAGAGCTGGGCTTGTCCTCTGGCACTCCGAAACGGAGGTGTTCCTTTGTCTCGCTTCATCAGCGAATCGGTCGTGACGCGCGAAGCCTTTCCATGACAAAATCTCTTGTTAAAAGTGAAATCTGCCAGAAAATGGCTGATGTTCAGTTCTTGTGATAACCAGAGAAAGAGCACACGATGGTCCCGGCTCCGCACAGCGATCCCTTTAGAAATGATGTGGTGGTTTCTGCCTCTCGATGGCGGCTTGGAGCGTGGCGCACCGTGCGCCATTGTGGGCCATCCTTAAAGCTGTAGTAACAGTCCTTATTCTCTGTGAAGCCCGTAAAATTTTCACCGAAAGCCAGATAAATTTTTCGAATGGTTTCCAGCTGCCTGTCTCTAACAGTTTCTGAAAAAATTCTGATGGAACAAAGCCCAAATCATTCCGCCATTTCCTCGCAATGAAACAACGACGAGAGGGGTGGAGCAATGCTCACTCAAAGCCTGCCCACAGGCGAATGACGCAACCGACAGGCGTGGAAAAACTCACGCATGCACACGAAGGTTCAAGCTTGGCTGACGTAAAAACATATGAATCAAATCCATATAGGTTTTGAAAAAAATAAAAAGGTCCGTTACTTTTCTCACAGACCTCGTATATCCTCTCTGACTCACTCAGATTACTAGCATGGAATATATCATGATCTCTCTGCAGAAAAACATTCAGCTTCCTGTAGGTGCAATCACAAACCCTGCAACAGATTCTTTGACATTTGAATCTTCTTTCACATGACTTCATGTAGCACTTTTAAAATTCTACTTGTGTAGTGACTCTAAGAGCAACATGTAAACTATATATGTATGGAGATTTTTAAAAATCTGCACAGTAAACATGAGAATGGGCACTTTAGGTGATGGTCAAGAGTGAAACATGGTGGGCTTGTGAGTTGAATTTTGAATTTTTATTTGGTGCACACACAAATTCAGAACCACAAAACACACCAAAGAAGACAAAGAAGAAAAAAACAAAAAGAAAAAAAAATCCAACAATGCACCCGAACGGGTGTAGGCAGAAGCAAAGAGCTTATAAACAAACACCTACCCCTTTAACTAAAAGTACAAATTATACATATGTATATAAAACTATACATATGCCTCATACAAAGTATAAATTGATCACAGAGCTAAAGTTTCAAAGATGCAAACATACAAGCAGCAGTGCACCATAAACAAGACAAAATAAATGAACCTAATTTGACATATTATAGCAAGCAATCAAATAGTTTCTGTAGAGTCTTTTAAGGGCAACCAAAGTACCAAGAGATTTTATGTTATCTGGGCAATTGTTCCAAATATTGACACCTTTAACAGAAACACAATGACTGTGTTGTGACCAGACAACCCTTAAATCAAATCCCATTCAGACTGGAAAATGACTTATGGTGTTCCTGGTGAGCACCTTGTAAAGTGCTTTGAGCATGAAAGCACTATATAAATACAGTCTGTTTATTATAATGTGCAGTGCTAATGTATTAGTCTGTTATCCACTTGTGCACCATTGTCTGCACATCTGTAATTGCATCAAGAAGGGCATCGAGTGTAAATCTTGTGCAAAACCAACATACAGATCCAAACCACTGTCTTGCTCAGTGTGGCTGCAGTGGCCAAAAGAAATTAATTTTCATTATTATATACAGTCTGCATGCGTAATGATCAAGACCAGATGTTAAACTTTAATGCCTGCTGTGTGTTCAGTTAAATATTTTATCTTTATTCTGCTTTGATGGCTCCCTTTGGAGCCTTTAGTGTAAATGACTTTGAAAGCCTTAATATGAACATTATAATTTTTCTGACTGTAAAGACGAAGCTGCAGTAGGAATCAGCACTGATGATCATTTGTAGTTGTGATGAAATACTGAATTCTTAATGCTATCAGCGCAGTTTCACAGATTATTGTAAATGAATGATTTATTCACTGGCACTATGGGGCGCGCTAACAAGCTGCAGTCATCTCTGCTGGAAACTGTCACCCCAGTCTGTCGTATTTCTCTTCTTCGCTGTTCTTTTTGTTGAGACAGGGGTGGAGCCAACACAGGCGTTCACATGCCAACAGCTGATTAAGGTCAATACTGCTTTTGTGCGTCAGAGAATACTTCAGACTGTACACATCTGCACAGTTTCTCATTCATTTAGATTTTAAAAAGTAGAAAAGACAGATTAATTTAATAAAATTAGTGATAAATATGCATATGCATGTTTCAGCTTTCGTGCAAACATAGTCTTGTATGTGTCTCCTGGAGTCTTTCTTCTGCAAGATGATATTAAAGTAAGTTGCAGAGACGTTTTTGAGGGGAGAAGGATATCAGGTCTGAAACCCTGCCAATAAATTACACACACACTGATGACCGAAGCAAAGATTTGTCATAATTTGAACCAGTTAGGCCCTTCTGACATTCACTAGTGGTTCTTAAAGAAGCCCTCAAGGATCACCTAACCTACACATTTTCCATTTCTCCCTGCTCTGTCACAAGCTGATTAGCTAATCAGTTATGCAACTTATCAAGTAATAACAGACACCCAGTTTGAGAACTAGTGGAAGCACTAGTGGGTTGAAATGTGTGGAAAAAAAGCTACAATATGTTGCGCAATGCAGGTGATCCCAAAAAAAGTACTTCTGATAAGGCATCACATGTAGGCAAGGATTTGGGAGACAGTCAACTGTATCTTTCAGTGTTTTCAATGATAGGACAATGGAAATTCCATCATCGTTGGCTGTGAGAGCAGCAGCCACACACCATGGTGGTACGTGCCACTGAAAACATTTTCTATCAAGGACAAACCTTATTAAGGCCTGTGCCAGTGTATTATTGCTGCATGCCAAATTTAAGAAGGTCAGTTTGAAAATATTCTTTCAGGCAGGGGATTCCCTTCATTCATGAGGGAGATGGGAAGCTTCGCTACATGGAGAAGTGATTGCCCGCCCCCTTCAGTCAGTCATTTTCTACCTCCTTCTCCTTCATCTCTCAACTCAAAAGACTCTTATTGCTTGAAAACACTCAATGAAACAACTGCTGCAGAAAATGAAGGTTTGAAACTCCAAATGAACTCTGTGTTTCAGATAAGTCACTGTTTCAAAATGCTTCAAAGAATAAACAGAACAATTGCTGCACAAAATTATGTTATTTCAAAAGAATGAACTAATTACTTCAGAAAATGGTTTACTGTCTCCCAATGATCAAAGTAATAAATGAAATATTTATTTAAAAATGATTCTGACTGATAATATTTCAAACACTACAATAGAAGCATTCAAAGCCTCCTTGGACCCAGTGTCCAGTAGTTAATATATTTTACCAGTGTTATCAGCTATTTTAAAGTTTGGTGGAATGAAAATCACTTATTGCAATAGATCATATTTTATTTTATTGTATTTATTTTATTTACCTGGTGCTCTTTGAGCTTGCGGGTGAGCATTGAGCTGAGCGACTGTTCGTCCTCCAGCTTTGCATTCATGTTATTGATCTCAAAGTCTCTCCTGTATAGGGGACACACAGCGAGAGAAGAGAGTTGTAAAACATGTCACAAATTCAATTCAGCAGATCATCAAAGAGAATCAAAGCCAAAGACACTAAGTTCTTTCTGGAGCTTTATTGAACTTCTCAGTTTGAGTGTTTGTTTCTTCTCACTTCTTGATGACTTCCTCCAGGTCGAGTTTCGCATTCTCCATCTCAGTGAGGTTTTCTATCGTCATCTTCAGGTCTCCCTCCGCCTTCCTCCTCGCTTTCTCTACCTCCGCCCGGATCCTCTTTTCCTGCTCCCAACTGTCCTCCAGCTACACAAATTAAACACATATTATTTCAATGTTTCATCCAAGTGTAGAAGCATTTCTGTGAAAACAAACAGACTCGAACCTCATTCACTTGGGAGTTGAGTTTGCTGTTGGTTTTGGTCAAATGATTGACTTTGTCCTCTTCAGTTTGGAGATCCTCCAGAGTTTTCTTCATAAAATAAACAGTAAATCATATAAGTAGGTAGGTAATTACAGCAAGTAAACTTAATTTTTCTGCTGTTTATTAAAATAAATAAAATTGCAGAAAGTGAGGACTGTAGATATTGGAATAATGGATTTTTTTAATGCCAGTTATTTGCTGTGTATGTGTATAAATGTGTGACACATGCATGTATGCATTCATTGCATGGTGCATGCATTCATTGTATGTGTGGATGTATTTGTTGCATGCATGTATGCATTTGTTGTGTGCATACCTGTTGCAGTTCCTCCAGAGCTCGTTTTTCTTTCTGCAGTTTGCTAATATGATCATCTCGCTGAGTCAGGTCACCAGTCAGATTCCGCACCTTGAAGTCAAGACCCTGGAAGCAAAATTGAATACAATTCTTGATTGAGATTTTCATATAGTTTCCTATGTTTGTGTTCTTTAAACCACCTCTCCATTCATTCAAAGGTTTGCACTGAAATATCTGGTATAATAAATGACATATGCTTCCTCCTCTCTTCTTCTACCTGTCTCTCCTTCTCACTCTTGGCCAGTGTGGACTCCAGAGACTCCAGGTCTTGCTTCAGCTCAGTCAGTTCCCCCTCCAGCTGCCTCCTCTGGGTGTGGAGGGATGACGTGTTGCCTTCTTCTTCCTCTAAGCGCTCATGCAGATCCTAAATTCACAGTTCTATTAGCCTCCTTACTCCACAGTTGGTTTTATCAATGTTTTTGAGGTCCTCAAAAGGTCAACCTGTAAGCATTAAAATGTAAATATGCCAACCCAGTCTCACGGCAAGTTGTGATTCAGCAGCACGAAATATACCTTAATCTATCGGTTTGTGATATTGTGATGAAAAGCGCCTCATTTTCTTCACGGAAGCACAAATTCATTCTAATTCATTCTGTGATGGCTGCACAAAATTAAAAGTGAAGTGGGGGGGTCGGGGTGGTTATGGTTAGGGTGGGGGGGGGGAAGAGTAAAGATTAGGTTATGGTTAAGGTTAGGGTTGAGAGTAGGAGTAGGGTTAGGAATAGTGAGTTTTAAAAAAAAACTGTCACGAAAATGTGGCTCATTTCGTCAAGAGAGCACAAAAAAAAAAAAAACTTGAGACTGGGCTGAAATATGTACATGAGAAAGAGAAGTGTTGGAGCAACTTAAAAAGTACTTCAATTGGTGATGCTCAAATAAGTTAGGGGAAGCCAAATTAACAAGTAATACTTACACAAAATTTTTCAATTCATTTAGACAAACTTAATTTATTTCAGTGTTACCAAGTGGAGCAATTCAATCAGGCTTTTTCTGTTTTCAGTATGGGCCTGTTTATTATTAATATTAGTGGAAAAAATTGTGGACCAATTTTATGTAATTTGGGGAAAGAATGCTACAGAAGCAAAGGAAGAACCCATAAAATTTTGGTGATCTGGATCCAGAGGCAGATCCAGTTGTTTTTTAAAAATTATGTCGGTATTTGTTTGTGGGTTTTAATAAACTAAAGCATAAATGTCAGTAAAAGCCCATGCAATAAAATTAAACAGGCCAGCGTGTGGTGATCATGGTTGCCCATGAATGTGATCTAGCATGTAGTTTGATGGCATAATGAACTGGACACTGGCACTATATCCACTCAGTGGTACACTGTATGTATTAAATGTATTCCGATACAGTTACTAGTTACCTGTTGAAAAATGTAATCAGTAACGTAATCCAAGTACCATAATATTAAAGTAATGTAATTTGATTACTTTCAATTACTTCTGGATTACTCCAATATCAAATATGCTAATACAGACAAAAGAAACTAAATAGAAATAGTCTTGACCACATAGTACAGTTTATTAAGCAAAAATAAAACTTTCTTTTACATGGCATGCTCTGTTTTACTTCACATTATGAATTAAGAGCGCCACAATATTGTTTTAAACACACCCAGTGTTCACCTGCTAAATGTTCAACAAAAAATGCCAAACAAATGAAGGATAATGAAAACTCAGGTGGTGGGCGGATGAATTTGTAATTAAAAGTGGCTTGCAGAACAATATACAAAACAAACAAAAAATTCTGCTACTTGTTCAGTAAACATAAAATTATCTTACTTTAGTCTTTCACATGGCATTCGCACCATGTTTAACATATCAGTCCACTTATTGAACTTTCAAAATAAGAACAAAAGCATAATGAAAACCATTAAATACTGTCAGTAAGGAGGCATGACAATATTTCCTTCCATAAGTAAGTGGTTTTGGTTATTCTTGTCACTTTTTCCATGATATTTGGATAATAAACAGCTGTATGTCTCCTGCCGTGTCGCCCGATGACACGGACCATTAACTCTTCACTTATGTCTAGTTGATATTTTCCACTGCTAGATCAATGTCTAGTTACAATACTTGTCGTTAGTGATTAAAATTGTTCGACAAGACTGGGATTTTTTTTATTTTTTATTTGCACCTTAAAATAATGAGATTATATTGACCTGTGCTGTGCCGCTCACTGTCACACCCACACATAGAGATGTGTACCCACACCACTGACTTCATGAATGAAACTCGGTCAATAACGGATAATTGTGTAAAAATATAATATATATATAAATGTATTGTAATGGTTTCAGGAGCTGTGTTGAACAGCAGCTGCAGGACGCCTCAGCTCAGCAGCTTGAACAGCAAAGATCCGTGTAACTTTCCACACTAATATTTGGGAATGTGTGGGTGTCAGAGTAAGTTTAATACTTTCCTGAAATAATTTAATGTAATTTAATTTTACTGGCTCAATATCCAGGTCAAAATGACATTTTTAACACGTATTTTGCGAGCATTTTTCTGAGTGTGTTCAGTCACGGATCTCCATTAAAAATGCATTAACATCCGGGTACTTCATCAATATTTTGCCCGGTTAGGAGACGTCATGTCGCTGTTCATGAAGGGACGTTTTTCGTCAAAGAAAAAAAATATTATATACAGATAATATTGTATCACTTCCTGTTCCGGAGCACAGCGGTGTTTTTCTGTATCTGTTAGCTGTTTAATCTGCGCAGTTAGATTGATCTAGTTATCTAGATTACGATTTGTTTCCCATTGTAATCTTTACATGCCTTAACTAAAGCACTCCTTCTGCTGAATCACCTCTAAATTATTTACACATTATTCACTTTGTGTGTTTTAGGAATCTGTTAGCTTAGCGTAGCTACTAGCTCTTAGCCGGTTTAGCATGGCAGCTTCTCCTGTCTCTCCCGCACTTTTCTGCTCTGGGTGTGAAATGTTTAGTTATTCCTCAGCCTCCTTTAGCAGTAACGGTACTTGTAATAAGTGTAGCTTATTCGTAGCTTTGGAGGCCAGGCTGGGCGAATTGGAGACTCGGCTCCGCACCGTGGAAAATTCTACAGCTAGCCAGGCCCCTGTAGTCGGTGCGGACCAAGGTAGCTTAGCTGCCGTTAGTTTCCCTCTGGCAGATCCCGAGCAGCCGGGAAAGCAGGCTGACTGGGTGACTGTGAGGAGGAAGCGTAGCCCTAAACAGAAGCCCCGTGTACACCGCCAACCCGTTCACATCTCTAACCGTTTTTCCCCACTCGACGACACACCCGCCGAGGATCAAACTCTGGTTATTGGCGACTCTGTTTTGAGAAATGTGAAGTTAGCGACACCAGCAACCATAGTCAATTGTCTTCCGGGGGCCAGAGCAGGCGACATTGAAGGAAATTTGAAACTGCTGGCTAAGGCTAAGCGTAAATTTGGTAAGATTGTAATTCACGTCGGCAGTAATGACACCCGGTTACGCCAATCGGAGGTCACTAAAATTAACATTGAATCGGTGTGTAACTTTGCAAAAACAATGTCGGACTCTGTAGTTTTCTCTGGGCCCCTCCCCAATCGGACCGGGAGTGACATGTTTAGCCGCATGTTCTCCTTGAATTGCTGGCTGTCTGAGTGGTGTCCAAAAATGAGGTGGGCTTCATAGATAATTGGCAAAGCTTCTGGGGAAAACCTGGTCTTGTTAGGAGAGACGGCATCCATCCCACTTTGGATGGAGCAGCTCTCATTTCTAGAAATCTGGCCAATTTTCTTAAATCCTCCAAACCGTGACTATCCAGGGTTGGGACCAGGAAGCAGAGTTGTAGTCTTACACACCTCTCTGCAGCTTCTCTCCCCCTGCCATCCCCTCATTACCCCATCCCCGTAGAGACGGTGCCTGCTCCCAGACCACCAATAACCAGCAAAAATCTATTTAAGCATAAAAATTCAAAAAGAAAAAATAATATAGCACCTTCAACTGCACCACAGACTAAAACAGTTAAATGTGGTCTATTAAACATTAGGTCTCTCTCTTCTAAGTCCCTGTTAGTAAATGATATAATAATTGATCAACATATTGATTTATTCTGCCTTACAGAAACCTGGTTACAGCAGGATGAATATGTTAGTTTAAATGAGTCAACACCCCCGAGTCACACTAACTGTCAGAATGCTCGTAGCACGGGCCGGGGCGGAGGATTAGCAGCAATCTTCCATTCCAGTTTATTAATTAATCAAAAACCCAGACAGAGCTTTAATTCATTTGAAAGCTTGACTCTTAGTCTTGTCCATCCAAATTGGAAGTCCCAAAAAACAGTTTTATTTGTTATTATCTATCGTCCACCTGGTCGTTACTGTGAGTTTCTCTGTGAGTTTTCAGACCTTTTGTCTGACTTAGTGCTTAGCTCAGATAAGATAATTATAGTGGGCGATTTTAACATCCACACAGATGCTGAGAATGACGGCCTCAACACTGCATTTAATCTATTATTAGACTCTATTGGCTTTGCTCAAAAAGTAAATGAGTCCACCCACCACTTTAATCATATCTTAGATCTTGTTCTGACTTATGGTATGGAAATAGAAGACTTAACAGTATTCCCTGAAAACTCCCTTCTGTCTGATCATTTCTTAATAACATTTACATTTACTCTGATGGACTACCCAACAGTGGGGAATAAGTTTCATTACACTAGAAGTCTTTCAGAAAGTGCTGTAACTAGGTTTAAGGATATGATTCCTTCTTTATGTTCTCTAATGCCATATACCAACACAGTGCAGAGTAGCTACCTAAACTCTGTAAGTGAGATAGAGTATCTCGTCAATAGTTTTACATCCTCATTGAAGACAACTTTGGATGCTGTAGCTCCTCTGAAAAAGAGAGCTTTAAATCAGAAGTGCCTGACTCCGTGGTATAACTCACAAACTCGTAGCTTAAAGCAGATAACCCGTAAGTTGGAGAGGAAATGGCGTCTCACTAATTTAGAAGATCTTCACTTAGCCTGGAAAAAGAGTCTGTTGCTCTATAAAAAAGCCCTCCGTAAAGCTAGGACATCTTTCTACTCATCACTAATTGAAGAAAATAAGAACAACCCCAGGTTTCTTTTCAGCACTGTAGCCAGGCTGACAAAGAGTCAGAGCTCTATTGAGCTGAGTATTCCATTAACTTTAACTAGTAAAGACTTCATGACTTTCTTTGCTAACAAAATTTTAACTATTAGAGAAAAAAATACTCATAACCATCCCAAAGACGTATCGTTATCTTTGGCTGCTTTCAGTGATGCCGGTATTTGGTTAGACTCTTTCTCTCCGATTGTTCTGTCTGAGTTATTTTCATTAGTTACTTCATCCAAACCATCAACATGTTTATTAGACCCCATTCCTACTAAGCTGCACAAGGAAGCCATACCATTATTTAATGCTTCGATCTTAAATATGATCAATCTATCTTTGTTAGTTGGCTATGTACCACAGGCTTTTAAGGTGGCAGTAATTAAACCATTACTTAAAAAGCCATCACTTGACCCAGCTATCTTAGCTAATTATAGGCCAATCTCCAACCTTCCTTTTCTCTCAAAAATTCTTGAAAGGGTAGTTGTAAAACAGCTAACTGATCATCTGCAGAGGAATGGTCTATTTGAAGAGTTTCAGACAGGTTTTAGAATTCATCATAGTACAGAAACAGCATTAGTGAAGGTTACAAATGATCTTCTTATGGCCTCGGACAGTGGACTCATCTCTGTGCTTGTTCTGTTAGACCTCAGTGCTGCTTTTGATACTGTTGACCATAAAATTTTATTACAGAGATTAGAGCATGCCATAGGTATTAAAGGCACTGCGCTGCGGTGGTTTGAATCATATTTGTCTAATAGATTACAATTTGTTCATGTAAATGGGGAATCTTCTTCACAGACTAAAGTTAATTATGGAGTTCCACAAGGTTCTGTGCTAGGACCAATTTTATTCACTTTATACATGCTTCCCTTAGGCAGTATTATTAGACGGTATTGCTTAAATTTTCATTGTTACGCAGATGATACCCAGCTTTATCTATCCATGAAGCCAGAGGACACACACCAATTAGCTAAACTGCAGGATTGTCTTACAGACATAAAGACATGGATGACCTCTAATTTCCTGCTTTTAAACTCAGATAAAACTGAAGTTATTGTACTTGGCCCCACAAATCTTAGAAACATGGTGTCTAACCAGATCCTTACTCTGGATGGCATTACCCTGACCTCTAGTAATACTGTGAGAAATCTTGGAGTCATTTTTGATCAGGATATGTCATTCAAAGCGCATATTAAACAAATATGTAGGACTGCTTTTTTGCATTTACGCAATATCTCTAAAATCAGAAAGGTCTTGTCTAAGAGTGATGCTGAAAAACTAATTCATGCATTTATTTCCTCTAGGCTGGACTATTGTAATTCATTATTATCAGGTTGTCCTAAAAGTTCCCTAAAAAGCCTTCAGTTAATTCTTTTCTTTTCTTTCTTTCTTTAATATTTATTTCATTCATTTAAAAGAAAAACAGAAAAGCAAAAAACAAAAGCACCACAATACCAGAATGAAAAGGAGCAGAAAGAAGAACAAGTCTTATGATTTCTGCCCCTTTTAACAATACAATCTTTCAGTATACAGCATCATAGTCAACATTATTTAACAGATTGCATTTCTTTAACTTGTCACATACCACTGACCCATTTCATAATTATGACCATTAATTAATAGATTACATCACTGACAGGTTACATTTAAACTTAAGACACTCCAAACATTATTAACAGTTTACTTTTTTTTTTTTTTGACTTTCTTGCAGCCCACTGACTTACTTCATAGTTTCATACTTACTTAATACATCTAATTTAATATGTTTTTTAAATAATTTAAGCGACCTTAATTCTTTAATTTCTTTATTAAGATTGTTCCATAATTTGACACCATTTACTGCAATACTCCTTTCCTTTACTTTGGTTCTAAATCTTGGTTTTTTAAAGACTTCTATTCCTTTCAATTTATAACTACTTACTCTTTTTTCAAACATATTTTGAATGTTTGTTGGTAAAGTATTTTTATTAACTTGGTACATCGTTTGTAATATTTTCAAATCAACTAAATCATGAAATTTAAGTACCCTATACTTAATAAACAATGGATTAGATGAATCTCTAAAACCACTGTTACTAATCACTTTTAAAGCTCTTTTCTGCAAAATAAATAAAGGTTGTATATAGGTTGCATATGTTGATCCCCAGATTTCTACACAGTAAGTTAAATATGGGACAATCAATGAATTGTACAATGTTAATAAACCATAACTATTTAATGAATATTTTACTTTATGCAAAACAGCAATGGCTTTCGCTATTTTTCCTTTTATGTAATTTATGTGTGACTTCCATGTAAGATCTTCATCAATCATGACTCCTAAAAATTTCATTTCTTTTACCCTTTGTATATCCATTCCATCTATTTGTAATGACACATTATTTTCTTTCGCTCTATCATTAAACAATATGAAATTTGTCTTATTAATATTTAGTGACAATCTGTTTATATCAAACCAATGTTTAACTTTTTCCAACTCTGTATTTATCACTTGTGCTACTTCCTGTATATCTGATCCAGAGTAAAACAGCGTTGTATCATCAGCAAATAAAATGCTGCCAAGCACATTGGATACATTCACAAAATCATTGATATACAAAATAAACAGTTTGGGTCCAAGTACCGATCCTTGTGGTACTCCATAAATAATGTTACACAATTCTGATTTGGTATTATTTATCTGAACAAACTGTTTTCTATTTTCTAAGTAGCTTTTTACCCACTGATGTGCAACACCTCTTATTCCATATTGTTGTAACTTGTGGAGCAATCTTGAGTGGTCTATAACATCAAAAGCCTTTTTCAGGTCAATAAAAATACTTACAAAATAATCCTTATTATCTATTGTTGTTGATATTTTCTCTATTAGTTCCATAATTGCCATAGCTGTCGAATGTTTTGTTCTGAATCCATACTGAGCATTATTTAAAATATGATGTTTCTCAATAAATTTATCCAATCTTGTTACAAAAACTTTTTCCATAATTTTAGAAAACTGTGGAAGCAATGATACTGGCCTGTAATTAGAAAAATTATGTTTGTCTCCATTTTTATATAATGGGACTACCTTAGCAATTTTCATTTCATCTGGAAAAACCCCAGTTGACAGAGACAGATTACAAATATAAGTAAATGGTTCAATAACAATTTCTATTATACTTTTTACAGTCATCATGTCTAAATCTTCATGGTCAGTTGATCTTTTGCTTACACAGTTTTTTACAATATTTCTTATTTCATCTTTTTCCACATTGTCCAGGAAAATACTATTGACCGTATTTACCAATGTGTAGCTAGAGTACTGACGGGGACTAGAAGGAGAGAGCATATCTCACCCATATTGGCCTCTCTTCATTGGCTTCCTGTTAATTCTAGAATAGAATTTAAAATTATTCTTCTTACTTATAAGGTTTTGAATAATCAGGTCCCATCTTATCTTAGGGACCTCGTAGTACCATATCACCCCAATAGAGCGCTTTGCTCTCAGACTGCAGGCTTACTTGTAGTTCCTAGGGTTTGTAAGAGTAGAATGGGAGGCAGAGCCTTCAGCTTTCAGGCTCCTCTCCTGTGGAACCAGCTCCCAATTCAGATCAGGGAGACAGACACCTTCTCTACTTTTAAGATTAGGCTTAAAACTTTCCTTTTTGCTAAAGCTTATAGTTAGGGCTGGATCAGGTGACCCTGAACCATCATTAATTTAATCATTAGTGATCGATCTCTGCTCCCCTCCACAGCATGTCTTTTTCCTGGTTCTCTCCCTCAGCCCCAACCAGTCCCAGCAGAAGACTGCCCCTCCCTGAGCCTGGTTCTGCTGGAGGTTTCTTCCTGTTAAAAGTGAGTTTTTCCTTCCCACTGTAGCCGAGTGCTTGCTCACAGGGGGTCGTTTTGACCGTTGGGGTTTTACGTAATTATTGTATGGCCTTGCCTTACAATATAAAGTGCCTTGGGGCAACTGTTTGTTGTGATTTGGCGCTATATAAAAAATTGATTGATTGATTGATTGATTGATTGATTGATTGATAATATCATAAAATGCATTAAAATTGTAATGCTGCGAAGTAATCCCCATTTTTACTAAATATACCTGTAATCTGAATAGGTCTTTTTTTTCTGTAACTGTAGCGGAATACAGTTACCTTTTTTTTGTATCCTAATTCCGTAACACCGTTACATGTATTCCATTACTCCCCAAACCTGCCCGTAGTATAACTTCACACTTCCTTGGTGCTTCTGGAAAATCTCCCAGTGGTGTCACAGCATTACAATGATATTACAGGCTCCACAGAAATGCAAGGTTTACCAAAATGTCAAAGTTCGGAATAGACAGAAAGAAGGAATTCTTGAATATCTTGAAAATCGCACCATAGATAAAACAAGACCAATGAAGGAATATTCTGGATCAGGGCAGACACTTTCCTGGATGGTTTAAAGTTTTCCAAGTTATGGACATTTCAAATCATCACTTTCCAGGATGCATATCTGTGAAACTGGAGAATGGGGCTTGGAGAGTTGGGGATAATGTGACTGATGAAACTGTTGTGTCTTGGTGGAGGTATGTGATCTGCTGTGTGCCGTTCTCTTTAATGTTACTGTACATAGAGCACAGAAAATCATATTACCTGCACTTTCTCCTCCAACTGGACCTTCTGGTGCATCAGCTGGGTGCAGCGCTCCTCAGCATCACCCAGGGTGTCTTGCTCCTATAGGAGATGAGTTAGTGAACGTTCAGGCATTTATTACCTCTGATGACCTTACAGGAGTTCACTTTTCACTCTGGGTACAGCAGTAAGCTTTAATAAAAAATTTAAAAAGATGACACCATAGGATACTGACAGCCTGAACATCTTTACCTCCTATGGTGCTATGGTCCTTATGTGTCTGCTGTTTCCTGTGTTCTTTCTTTGGTTGAGCTCTTATGATTAATAAATGGAATAGTTTTGACCATGTTGAAAACTTGGTCTCCAAAGTAATTATCAAACAAGGCCAGCATTATCCTTTATTGACCCTTACCCAAGTATAAGCTACCATACTATCATGTCCCTATTCAACGTTTCACATCAAAGAAAAATTCTAATCAGTCAGAAACATGAAACATTTGGGTTGATCAGCTGATGTTCAAAACAAACATCTGAATGGAGAAAAATACAGACTTAGTAACTTTGAACAAGACTGTTGTTGCCAGACATGCTGGTTTGAGTTTTTCACAAACTGTTGATCTACTTGGAGTTTCAGGCACAACCATCACTCTGGTCTACAGAGAAATTTCATACAAAAAAGAAACATCCATCAAGAAGATGTTCTGTGGGTTCAAAATTCCTTGTTGACCATAATGGTCAGAGAAGAATGGACAGAAAAGAAACTGAGGAACAACGGAAGAGTGGAAAGCCGTGCCTGGTCTGATCAGTCTTGATTTCTGCTGTGGCCATTCAGATGGTAGAGTAAGAACTTGGCATAAACAGCATGGAGCCATTGTGGCTTGTGTGTGAATTTGTGAGGATGGAGTCTTACCGCTGCCAGCGCCAGTGTGAGGTCGTTCTTCTCCTGCGACAGAGTCACCATCTTCTCATCCAGATCTTTGATCTTGCTCTCCAGCTCCTTGACCTTCTCCACAGCTGCCCTCAGCTCCTCTTCCTTAGCCTTGAAGATCTCTTCTTGACGAGCGACCATCAGCAGCGGCTTCACCTGGAGGGCACAAAGGACAGAGATGAGTGCATGTGTGTGTGTGTGTGTGTGTGTGTGTGTGTGTGTGTGTGTGTGTGTGTGTGTGTGTGTGTGTGTGTGTGTGTGTGTGTGTGTGTGTGTGGGTTTACCTTTGTGTAGAGTTTCCACCAGCCCCAGAAGCGTAGCTGAAGGAACTTCCTGACGTTGCGCTGTATAGCCATCAGTGCAATTCTGCATCACACACATAGAAATAATACATCAAAACCCGCTAAAAGAGCAGCTGTGAGCAAACCCGTCACACACTGACCGTCTGTCCACCATCTGCTTAAATTCAATCCTCATCAGAGTTCCTCTGAGGCGAGCCTGCAGCATGGTTATGATCTTCGCCAGCTGCTCGTCACGCATGTCCTCCAGCTTTGCCAGGACACCTGCACGGAAGAACACCTGGAGCAGGAGGAGGAGCAGGAGGAGAACAGACAGGTGAATAATGGAAGAGAACTGAAGAAATGTATGATGGAGAAATAAATCAATCATACACAGCACATTTATACACAACACGAATGAGTGGAATGTGGACAACTAGTAAAAGACAGTTTGCAAAAAAACTGGTGTGACATGCTGCTCTGTGCAAATATTCTAAGCACATTTAATGTGTTGAAAAACATTTGAAAATAATAAAATGCTGTTAAATATCTGATGAAAATGTGGGATCACTTTTTGTCTTTGAAAATACTTTATTGTTTTTAGGTGATAGACCTACATAATAAGTTTTAGATGTTTGCAGGTTGCATCAGTTGTTTTTTTATACATATATTGTCATGTACCAGCTCTATAATTGCACAGAACTATCACTTATTTGCTGGCTTGCAAATTCTTTAAAAATGCAGTTTGTAATCTCATAAACTGTTATTTTGTTTAATGAAAAGGGGAGGGGGGTGCTAATTTATTTTACTACTGACCTGCTGTCCAGTCTTTTGTTGCCCCGTCCCAACTTTTTTGAAACGTGTTGCAGGCATCCATTTCAAAATGAGCAAATATTTGCACAAAACAACAAGCGTTTATCAGTTTGAACATTAAATATCTTGTCTTTGTGGTGTATTCGATTGAATATAGGTTGAAGAGGATTTGCAAATCATTTTCTTCTGTTTTTATTTATATTTTACACAACGACCCAACTTCATTGGAATTGGGGTGGTATCTATCTATCTATCTATCTATCTATCTATCTATCTATCTATCTATCTATCTATCTATCTATCTATCTATCTATCTATCTATCTATCTACTTGTTTTTCAGGGCTGAAATCCATAAAATCTTTGACAGATTCTGAATGGTAAACCTTCCAAGTTTCCACAGCAAAACTTTTAAAATTTAGCAGCGAACCCTCGGGATGATGTACCTTGGTGTGGCCAATTCGATACTCCATATCTTCCAGGCCAATAGAACTTAAGAGGAGTTCAGATGCCTTCTTGTTGTCAACAAATCCCTTTGGGATGACGTTGGGGTTGAGTATATAGTACCTAGAAGCCAATACAAGAAGAAAAAAAAACTGAAAATTGTAACGTAAATAGGAGGATGGCATGAAGGATGTGCAAGAAGCTTGAAGTTTTGGGTTTGGATTCAAAAGACACTCAAGCATTTATGATAGCCTGCAAAAATATCTGTGAACATAGATACACATCAATTAGAAAAGTAAAAAGTGAAAGGTGCATACACTGAACAAAAATATAAATGCAACACTTTTGTTTTTGCTCCCATTTTTTATGAGCTGAACTCAAAGATCTAAAACATTTGCTATATACACAAAATACCTATTTCTCTCAAATATTATTCACAAATCTAAATCTGTGTTAGTGAGCACTTCTCCTTTGCTGAGATAATTAATCCCACCTCACAGGTGTGCCACAACATGATTATTGCACAAGTGTGCCTTAGGCTGGCCACAACAAAAGGCCACTCTGAAATGTGCAGTTTTATCACACAGCACAATGCCACAGATGTTGCAAGTTTTGAGGGAGCATGCAATTGGTATGCTGACTGCAGGAATGTCAACCAGAGCTGTTGCTTGTGAATTGAATGTTCATTTCTCTACCATGAGCTATCTCCAAAGGCTTTTCAGAGAATTTGGCAGACCACATGTAACCACACCAGCCCAGGACCTCCACGTCCAGCATGTTCACCTCCAAAATCATCTGAAACCTGCCACCCGGACAGCTGCTACAACAACCGGTTTACAGAACCAAAGAATTTCTGCACAAACTGTCAGAAACTGTCTCAGGGAAGCTCATTGCATGCTCATTGTCTTCATCGGGGTCTCGACGTGACTGCAGTTTGTAGTCGTAACTGACATGAGTGGGCAAAGGCTCACATTCGATGGCATCTGATCAACTCTATGGGAAAGAGATGTGTTGCACTGCGTGAGGCAAATGGTGCTCACACGAGATACTGACTGATTTTCTGACCCCCACCCCCCCAAAGCAAAATTGCATGTTTCAGAGTGGCCTTTTATTGTGGCCAGCCTAAGGCACACCTGTGCAATAATCATGCTGTCTAATCAGTATCTTGACATGCCACACCTGTGAGGTGGAATGGGTTATCTCAGAAAATGAGAAGTGCTCACTAACAGATTTAGACAGATTTGTGAACAATATTTGAGAGAAATAGGTCTTTTGTGTTTATAGAAAATGTTTTAGATCTTTGAGTTCAGCTCATGAAAAATGGGAACAAAAACAAAAGTGTTGCATTTATATTTTGTTAAGTGTAATAGAGTCAGACCTTTGTTTGAATTCTGGGTACTGCAGCCTGTTGGGAAATCCTTTCCTGCAGATACGGATACCCTCCAGCACACCATTACAGGCCAGCTGATGCAGAATCAGGTGGTTATCTGTCACACCTGCACAGTGTGAGGGAGAAAAAGTCCATGATGCTGGACATTTATGATAGTATTCAGAAACATCTTTAGAAAAGATGAAGCACATTTTTTAGGTTGACATGGGATTTCTGCTTGAGCATATGTGTCACATAGTGATGACAGAAAGGCTTTTTGATACTTCAAACCAAATTAACAATTTCAAAAACTAACAAACAAAATAGGGAAAATAATAACAGAAAATATGTTGCTGTTTGGAAATACACAAACTACTAAATAAAACAGTACTTTTGGAAATAGTGTGGAAACACTTAAAACATTAAACTGTTGGTTCAGAAAATATTTAATCTTTCAAAAAAAAAAAAATGCTCCAAAAATGCTTCAGAAAATGCTTCACTTGAAACACTACAAAAAAAGCACAGTTTCAGAAAAAAACATTCAGTGTTTCAAAAAGCTTGCGACACAGTGACAACATTGAGTGGACAGTGGGGATTCTTTGATTGAGAAGATGATTCGCTGTTTCTAAACACACACACACACAATAACTGTTTCAATGAAACCTTTGCATAAATGTTCCAAATGCTGAATAAATTAATTGATTCAGAATAAGATTCATTGCTTCCTGCACAACAAGTGGTTAGTGGCCTTGTTTCCAGAGCAGAAGGTTCCTGGTTCAAGACCCCTGCCCACTCTCCATGTAATGTGGAGTTGTGTCAGGAAGGGCATCTGGTGTAAAACTTGTGTCATTAATTGGGGGGTGGGTGGAAAAAAGGAGAATCCAGAAGAACTTAATATGAAAAAGATTGTGTTTCCAAATACTGTTGTTTAGCAGGCACATGCACGCTGCTGCCCCACTGACCTGGCTGCTTGAACTCATTGGGGACGATGCAGCGGACAAAGTGGGGAGACGTGCTTCGCAGCGTGCTCATCAGCTTGTTCAGTTGCTCCTGTCATGCACACACACACAGCACACGTTTACCATATTCATAAATATTTCAGCAAAACCCAGCAATAATTTCAGACAGTTCAGTTATTTCTCATTCTCTCACTTTGATCAGGGCTTAGGTTAATCAAACCTAGTTGATAAGTTTCTAGTTGCCTAACAGAGGCCATAATGTGCAAAATACTTTGTTAATCTGCCATTTACAGTTAAATATGGTTGGGATTTCATGGTAAATATCTTCAAAGTCCCACACTTTTATATGTGTGCTTACATAAACTACACTGCTTTAAGCAAAATCTCAGCCTGACACGGCTCCATGAAGGTCCAATTCTGACCTGCTTCCTTTCTACTCAGACACAGATTGTTACTTGCAGAACTCATTTTTATTATTATTATTATAAATTTAACCTTAAATGTTACACCCAGAACTTTTCCTATTTTTCAAAGACCAATACAAGCTAAGGTATCTCATGTCATTTTGAGATGTTCTGAATCCATTCCTCCAGTTAAAGTTGTACTTCCAGTCATCACAAAAGTTGTAGCATTTACCACTGAGGTAAAATTTTGACCGATCTTTCGCAATTAAAAACTAAATGCCTGACTTACTCAGATCCCAGATAACAAGTGCTAAATTGTGTGGACTATCCAAACGTTTGCACATGAAGGTGAAGACGGGTTTGCAGGTGATTCACTCAGAGTAAATGAAAAATTGATAGCAGACAGTAATGTGACGCAGACAGCAGTATGTGAATGAGAGTTTTGCATGTGTTAATGGCCATTAGTGCAAAATGAAATTAAATCAACCACATAAGCTAAATCAGGCACCTTTTTATCCAGATATGATATACACTACATGGAATACAACGCAGTACTCGAATAGCAGTAAATTTTATTGATTTACCTAATGCTGACTATATCATATTCACTATCATTTCTCCAATATTTATCTAATCTATTTTTAAAACTGTTTACACTTGGTGCTGTTACTATGTCCTCTGGCAGGCTGTACCATGTATCCACCACTCTCACTGTAAACAATAATTACCTCAGATCCAGCCGTGACCTTTCTTTTTTTTGTTTACGTTTCTTGCTTTGACCCCTTCTGTTGTCTTCTGATAATGGTAGATAAGGAGTTTATTCACTTGCAGTGTGTACTTTGCGCTTCATTGTGCACACACTCTGACAGATAACTGAGGGTGTTCACATGCTGGCAATAAAAAAATAGCAAAACAAAAAAAGAAAAAGAAAATAGTCTCCTATTTCAGACAGTTAAATCTTTTATCCATGGTGATTTAGCAAAATGGTGAATAATTTAGTGCAGCAGATAACTGAAACAATCATGCAAATGGTGATAAAAGCATCAAATTTGGCAGAAATACTCCTGAGACATTCGTCTTTTGAAAAAAATTCATTGACCATTTGAATTTTCAATCAGTGGTCAGGTAGGGGTCAATTGAAGAATTACACAGTGGTCAAAATTAAAAGATGCTCCAATCATATTGAAAACTACACCACATTATTTGCTTGATCATAAAGATTCCAAAAAGGTATAGTTTGGACTATCCATGACTGAATTCTATGGAGTTATGAGATAAAAACAGCAAAAATGGTGACAAAGGTCAGTTTCAGTTTGTACAGGGATCAAAAGTTAAAGTTGCTCCAATGTTGGTACAAAAAGTGATGCAAATTATTGGTTGAGCTAATAGGATTAATAAATGGAGTAGTTTTGACAGTGTTGAATGCTTGGTCTCCAAAGTAAAGGTCAAACAAGGTCAACGTCCATTGGATTCTATGACATGTGACATATGTTACCCTGTAACATGATAACTAAGCATGATACATGGTCCAAACTATTCCTTTTTAAAACCCTGTTAAATCAACTAATAATTTGCATCACTTTTTAACAAAATTGGAGCAACTTTATCTTTTCACCCCTGTACAAACTGATACTGACCTTTGTCATCATTCTTGCTGTTAATATCCCATAACTCCATAGAATTCAGTCACAGATAGTCCAAACTATACCTTTTTGTAATATTTATGATCAGGTAAATAATGTGGTGTAGGTTTCAATATGATTGGAGCATCTTTTAATTTTGACCCCTGTGTAATTTTTCAATTGACCTCTACCTGAACGCTGACTGGAAATTCAAGTGGCCAATCGTTTTTTAGTATTTCTGCTGAATTTGATGCTTTTATCACCATTTTCAGGATTCTGCTCTAAATATTCTCTTATCTGCTGCACTAATTATGAAGCATTCTGATGGTGGAATGCACAGAGATGCTTCGTGCACAGTTCTCAGTTTAAGCAGGCCTTTAGTAAATCAGGCACTAAATGTTATACCTTTCGGGATTTCAAAGTTCACTGGTGGTACAACTTTAATTGATGTAATGAATTAGGAACATCTCAAAAATACATCAAATACCTTACTTTGCAGTCTAATGCAAGGGCGCAATTTAGAACTAGAAACTGGGGGGGACAAAGTGCGAGGCCCGCTGAGTCGAAGCCCATAGGCGGGGGGTTTCTAGCCAATGGTTTCTAGATAAGCTCAGATGCATTCTGAGCATCGAGAACAGTAATTTTAATGTTTTGAGTAGACCATAAAGACACCATTTGACTTATGCAATTTGAAACTGTGGATATAAGTACTTTATTCTGAGAATAGCCAGCATTGATTTCATTAACATCCTGGTGTAAATAAGGTATCACCACATGTGTAGAACTCAAAAAGAATGGATAGGTTGAGTTTTCACTAAAAAAACAACTGCAATGTGGTAAAATGTATTCATAAATATGAAAGAACAGGCTCTTAATAATTATTAACTATCGCATACTGTATTTTTTTTCTGAAGATTTGTTTCTGCATAAGTTTGAAAAACAACAGATCATAAGTTTAGGATAAATTACTTATCATGAATTTAATTTTCGAAGTGGCACTAATGACAACACTCATACTGAACATAATTTCGCTTGCATAGACTGATTTTGGAGATCAAGCAATAATTGCAGATGGGCTTTCTGAGGTCCCAGATAGCTTTTCTGATTTCCTTTTCTAACTTTCAGAATTTAGTAAATTAGCATATGGTCCATTGATACTTATGTGTAGACACTAGTCCCTACAGGCAACTATTTTTGGTTTCAAATCTGGGCAAATGCAGTCCCAGAAAATTCCGAATGTGACAAACAAGAAACAGGTGTTGTAAACAAGTCAATGCTGCTAAAAATACAAACTTGCAGAAACAAAGATACTATTCTGACATGGTTTGCACATAAGACTGACATGGTTTGCACATAAGACTGGCATAGCATGTTTCAAGTACACACATATATGTCAGAAGGTGGGGGGGACGTACCATATGCTTTCCCCCCTGGTTGAAAAGGTGGGGTGGGGGGACATGTCCCCCTATCCCCCACCAAATTGCACCCATGGTCTCGTGGAGAACCAAAAAATTATGGGTGTTGTGAAATTTATGGTTGTAATTATGCTTCACCTGAGTGTCTATGTGACACTTTTGATGCCAATTTTTAACATCAAACACCTGGTGACCAATTCAAGCCCGTTTTAAAAATGTATAATCTGACATGTGACCTTTTAAAAACAATTTATAATGTAAACTGAGATTTCTGAAAAGTTTCAGATATATAAAAAAACCCTGAAACATTTTCCCAGTTTATTTGATATCTCTGACATTCTACGCAACAAGTTAATAAAACTACAGAACACTCATTTACATGGCCTCAATAGTATTATTTAGTTATTGTTTCTACAAAAAACATTTACAAAATTGTTGTCTTTTGAGACATCGTTCCACTTGTTTTTAGGGTTTACATTAGACTAGAATTAAATTTTATTTAGTTTAGTTCATTTGAGTACAGGGTTGAGTTCACAGTCAGGATGAAAATATCAGAATGTGCACATTTTAAAAACGTGTGCATGTTTGTTACCCTGTAGAAGTTGGAGACAGTTTGAAAGGAAGAACCTTTCTTCTGTTTCTTGGTTCCTGCAGTAGCTTCCTCTTCTTTGAAGAGTGCAGCCAGCAGGGGCATGGAGGACTTTTGGAAAAGTCCAACTACCGTCTCATTCAGGGGGTCCTTGTTCTTTTCCAACCAGCCAGCGATATTGTACCCAACCTGAGAGAGCAACAAACAACATTTATGTACTTGTCATCGCTAAACATTCTAGAAATATTCTTTGCATCGAAAGGAGCCAGCTGAGGTGGTTCAGGGATCTGTGAAGATGCCCCCTGGTTGCCTCTCTCGGGAGGTCTTCCCAGCACATCCAACTGGGAGGAGGCCCCAGTGAAGAGCCAGGACACACAAGAGGGATTATATTTCCCAGCTGGCTTGGGAACCTCTCGGGATCCCTTGGAAAGTGTTACAATGCTTAGCCAAGGATAGGGAAGTGTGGGATGGGGTGCTTAGTCCGCTGCTGCTGTTACCCAGACCCAGATAAGTGGCAGAAAATGCATAAATGAATGAATGAATGAATGAATGAATGAATACTTGTATAGTGCTTTCAAAAACAATTATTATCAAGTTTTTCACATATTTAGTACAATTAAAAACAGTAATAGGTAGGAAAAAGACTCATACCCTCCTGACTTTTTTTCACCTTTTGAACACAGAATTAGCCAATGGGCTGAGAGAGGAAAACTTTGGGAGATGTATCGTATTTCACAAATTCTAAGAGAACTGACCTGAAAAGTCCAAAAATAGATGGCTTCCACCAAACAAGCTTCCAAAGATACATCAGGAGAGACCCAACCTGCATCATTAGCCATGCCCTTAGCATAGCTGTGAAAATTAATCCCTTGACTCTGTATAATCCATTCAAGAGATGCTTTATAGAGCAAAAATAACAATGGTCACAGAACAGAGCCCTGAGGCATTCCATGTTTCACAACATAGCACTTCAGTATAATATATGTATTATAAGAGACATACTGTGACATACGATCATTATTTTGTTCAAGAATAAGATAATGGCAAGGATATGAAGCCCTCTTTTATCTCAAGAGAGAAACATATAGTTTCTATCCCGTTTTTAAGGTTTCTTTAGTGTATTTTTTGCTGAGTGACCTAAATGTGTCATGTGGTTTTATGTAATCCTGTACTCACTGTGCCAGCATAATGCACCAGCTCAAAGTGCACCTCAGGTCCTTTCTTCCCACCTTTTGGCTTAAGGAAGTTGTTGGACTTGCCCAGGTGGTTGTCATAAAGAGCAGTTTTGAATGTTGTGTCTGTTGCCTTTGGAAACACACACTGTTCCTCCAAAATAGAGAATATCCCCATAGGCTGGAGAAGAGAACAAGAGAGATGGACAGACAAAAGACGAAGCGTAAAAGGAAAAAATGAGAACCACTGATATGACTGACTGACTGACTGACTGACTGACTGACTGACTGGGTGTGTGCACTTGTGAATGTTACCCTCTCCAGCAAGTCAATGCAAGCCTGCAGGTCCAGACCAAAGTCGATGAAAACCCAGTCAATGCCCTCCTTCTTATACTCTTCCTGCTCCAGCACAAACATGTGATGGTTGAAGAACTGCTGCAACTTCTCATTGGTGAAGTTGATGCACAGCTGCTCAAAGCTGTTAAACTAGACAACAAAAAAAGAATGTGACAAACATAGAACATGCAGGTGACAAATCATCACCTCCATCTCAGCCCACCACTCAGATTCTAACCTCAAAGATCTCAAACCCAGCAATATCCAGCACTCCTATGAAGTATTGGCGCTGCATCTTAGTGTCCAGGGTTCTATTGATGTGGGTCACCATCCACTTGAACATGCGGTCGTAGATGGCTTTTGCCAGAGCACCGATGGAGTACACACACTGGTCCTGGGTCTGACCTTTGAAAGGCTCAAGTTGTATAAATGATATTCAAACAGCTAAACAAGAACGTTCTACGATGTTCTAAAAAATGTCTCAGTGATACCTTTTGTCACAAACTCATTGCCAACTTTGACACGGGGCCGGGTTATGCCCTTCTGTAGCTCCCCAGAATTGATGGCCATGAGGTGGGCAACTTTGTCAGCCACTGTAGACAAATACACAGAACAGTTTCAACATTTAGGCCTTGGTCCAGACCCCTGAAATTGGAGATGTCATTACCACCCAGGGTGGTAACCTACCATCTATAATTTACTAGGTATCTATACATAATTAATATTTATGGAAGATAACCATCCCAGGGTGGTAACTGTAGCCACGTAGGGGTCAGTGAAGGATTACACAGGGGTTAACGATTTAGAAATTTTCCAGTCATATTGAAAACTATACCACATTATTTGTTTGACCAAGATTCTAAAAAGGTATAGTTTCAACTATCTGTGACTGAATGTTATAGAGTTATGAGGTACAAACTGCAAAAATGGTGACAAATGTAAATATCAGATTGTACATGGGTCAGAAACTTTCTGCAATTTTGATGAAAACTGATACAAATTATTGGTTGAGTTAATGGGGTTCTAAAAGGGAATAGTCTGCACCATCTCTTGTGCTGAATGATCATGTTGCAGGGTAAAACATCATAGAATCCAAGGGACGCTGACCTGGTTTGACCATTACTTTGGAGACCAAGTATTCAATACAACTATTCCATTATAATTTTTGAATCTTGTGAAACCGACCCTGGTCACTATTTTTGCTGTTTTTACCCCCTACCTCCATAGCATTCAATCATATGCCCCGTTTACACCGGCCTGAGACCTATATAAGACCTACAAGATTATGAAATTTTGTAAACTCATACAAGTCTTGTTTGATCTCCATTGTGATCTGTTATTTGCGTTTACACCAAGCTTGCACTGCGACTGAATTGTGGAAGTGAATAATATGTTAATATCCGCGATCATTGAAGCAACCCCATGTAGAGTCAAATGAGAGTCTATTAGGTCCCATAGGATCACCATGAGAGTGAGTTGAGACGTGTGTGAGTTTATCAAGACCGATGAGACCCATGTATCTGTTAACTGGTTGCACAACTTGTGCGAGTCTTTTAAACAATTATCATGATCCGGCCCTTTAGGGCCGTTTGCCATAAGTATGGATTTGCATCCATATCTCTGTTCTGAGCCCCTGTGTGGTTATTCATGTTTTGTTATCATGGTCATGCAGCCCTTATGAACGGTTTCTGTTTATTTATCTTCTGTATATTATTTGCTGCTCACGCATATAGTTTTGCTATTATTTATTTTTTGCTTTTACTCTTGGTCCCTTATATTGATTTAGTCTTAGTTTTATTCTGTTTGTCACATTAATTGTATTATGCCTTAGTCACTGGTTTTGGTTATTATTTATCTTCAAGTGTTTCTTCTGATTGTGTTCTGTCACTTATTGCTCATCAGTTAGTTTTTTTTATTTATTGCGCTATTCTGTAGTCACCAGTTTTGTTTATCTGCTGTTCTCATTTCTGTTGTTTTCTGTTGTACTTTTATATTGGGCTTTGCTTTCTGTTAATTAGTCAGTTCCTGTTTAGTTTTGCTTCAGTATTGATTTTCTCATCAGTTCTCATGTAGTTTTTCTTTTGTACTTATTATATCTTGGTTTGCTTTTAGTTCCCATGATTCTTGCTCTGTTCTTGTCCCCTAGTATCATATTCTGTTTTTGCTCTGTTCTCACATTGTCCTCATTTGTTTGTGTTCACTCCACTTCCCGCACCTGCCTCGTGTCTTTGTCTCCCACTCTTTGATTCAGTCTGCTTTGCATTTTCATTCAATCCCACTCTTGCACTTGCTCACACATCTTTGTATCTGACATCACTCCACTTTGTGCACTCCCTTCCCCATTATCTTGCCCATGCATAATCTTAGTTCACTAGTCACGCCCCCTTCCAAAACTTTCACTGACACCTGCTTCTTGTTCCAATAATTACACCACCAGTTATTTAAGCCCTCACAGTCTCAAAGTTCACTGCCCGATTGTTGAATGTGTTTCACTTTCCAGCCGTTTCTCATCTTGTTTAGCCTTTGTATCAGCCTGCCAGTGTTTGACCTTGTTTTGCCCTTGACCTCGGACGTGTCTTTGCCTCTGAATACCACCATGCTGTGTTTTTTTACCTCAGCCTGTTTTTTGGACCAAGCCTCAGCCACACATCTATCTGTACCTTGGCCTTCGCTGCTAGACCACCTGTGTACCGAATCCCTGCCTGTTTTATGATTAAACCGAATTCTAGCAGCACCTGCAGTGAGAGTTTGCATTTGTGTCCTGCTCTATTTGTGCCACGCCTGACAACAGTTCAATACACTCGCACACCTGTTCGAGACCGATGGAGAGTGATGGCGACCAAGAGGGATCTTTTTTCCGACCATGGAGACCCCATTGTGACCAGCCTGCAACCCCAGTGGGAGTCAGTGAGCGTGATGGCGCGCAGAAGCTGTGTTTTGATCGCAACTCGGTCGTGGACCTGGCATAAAAGGGGTGATAGATAGTCCAAACTATATCTTTTTGGAATCCCTACACAGTAAATTTTGCTGAGTAAAATATACTCTGCCAGGATTTGGTCCTAGTCCCAGACATTTGGTCCCAGTCTAAATAGAGTAAAATACACTCTATTATAGCGTGAAATCAGCTCTACCATCTTGTCAAATCATGTGTTTCTACTCCAATAAGAGTTGATTTTACACTTTGACAGAGTTGATTTAGCACTGTGATAGAGTATATTTATTTGACATATTGTTTACTATGCTTTTTATTATTTTATTATTTTATTTGTTTATCCTTTTAACTTTTTATTGTGCTTTTAATCTTTTAATCATGTTCTTTAATCTTCTGATTTAATTTCTTTTGATTTTTCATTGCTGAGTTGTTTTCTGTGAAGCGCCTTGGGCGACGCTGTCATGATTTGGCGCTCTATAAGTTCAATAAATTGAAATTGAATTGAAATTTAACTCTATTTGGACTGGGACCATATGTTATCCCAGCAGAGTAAATTTTACTCTGCAAAATTTACTGTGCATGATCCGACAAACAATATAACTGGAGCATTTTTACATTTTCACTCTTGCGTAATCCTTCACTGACTGCTACCAACCATCCTGTGATGGCTGTCACACTTATTTCAAGTCCCTGTAGATAGCAGATCAAAATGCCGTATCAAATGTTTTGCCACCCTGAGTGCTAGTGACTAATTGTCTTAGAGAAATGGGTCAGAATAGCAAATGAGACAGGGATGGATGGAAATGAGAAGCAAAGCTCTAACAGAGTAACCTCAGTCAGATGGACAGAGTAAAGCGAGATGGTTGTACCCTCAGTGGAATCTACATCAGCCTGCTCCTCTCTGGGTTTCTGTTTGAACTTCATGTTGCCAAAGTGCATTATGCCTCCAGTCAGCTTGTACACGCTCATCTTCTCCTCCGGAGTGAAGCCGAGGACATCAAAGGCTTCCTGTGGAGACACAAATAAAAATTCAGAGAGTAGACATAAAATCACAGTGTCAGTGCTGCACAAAGCAACACAGAAAGAGTCAACACCGCCATCAAGTGGCTTAAGTTATGTAACCAGCAATACTATCAACTAGGGATGAAGGAGCCTTTCTGTTCTGGAGCACTGCTTCCTTAAGGCAGCTCACACAGAAGTCAAGAAACAAAAGTCTGAGCTTTGACTCACATCGGTGAGTGCCAGCTCCTCTCCATCATCCATGTTGTCCACCACAGTGACGCCCTGACACACCCACGCGTACTGTTTGGGGTCCGGCTTCAACAGCAGAGCCTCTGGAAGATACAGGAATGAGACACTCAGCACTAAAATATTTGAAATTATGATTATATGTACAAATATTTTAAGAATATACAAAGCAATTGCGTTATTATTGGCGATATCGTATTTTTACAATGGCTTCTTTCATTGAATTGCACTCATGCAGAAACTTTATGTGCACTGTGCAGTCATCATTAGTGCACAATAATCTGCCTGTCTTTCTGTCTGTTTGCTTCCGTGCACATTTATGGCATATCTCAGGGCCCGCTAGTCAGACAGCATTCATTTTGGAGTCAAATTGTTTGCAAGACCTGAGTTTCTAGAGGCTCTAAAGGAACACTGTGTTAGAAACTGAACCATCACCATGGTAACTTAAAAAATTAAAATAAATTCATCCAGATCACAGATCTCAGTAACAGCTGGGGCTAAAAAAGCAGATCCTGGTCTTAAATTACTGAAGTACCCCAAGGTGCTATTTGTTCCCATTAAACATTTTGTCAAAAATGACATAAATTCCCGTTGTAACTTTTAACTCTGACTCAATACACTTAATTTCAGGTCTTTAATTTAAGAGAATGTAAAGAATCACAGATGAAGGCCCATATTTTCCAAACATGCTGGCAGAGACGGTAGAGCAGCTAGTTCTGTCTGATTGTCCATGTACTAACTTTTCAAAGAATTGGTTTTCATTTTTGGCAACATATCTGGGCTTGAAGACCAAGATCATGGGTTAAAGTGTCTTTAATTTCTCTTTAGATTCACAGCATGTGCATGCATTCTAATTCCCTATAATGTGATGGAGCTGCTGTTTCTTCTGTCTGACCTATGAGTTCTGGCTTCCTTCCAGACAGAATTTGGTAGAAGATGTGATATCCTCTCTCGGCAGCCTGCTGGGAAATCACTCTGGACTTTTCTAATAGATCTGATGAAAAAAAAAATGCACTCAAACATATGATAAAGGCAAGAGGACAAAACAAAACACAGCCCCAGACAACAAGGCTACGTGCACATTACAGGGTAAAACTAACCAGGTGTGACTTTTTCAACATTTTCAACAAAAATCTAATATTTTCTGTTAGTGAAAACATTGATAGATTATTGATCATACCACTTTCATACATGATCTGGAATAAAACAAATATGCCTGGTGTCATTGATAGCTGGCTTTCTGTGAACACTCAAAATTAACAATATCCTTCTTCTGTATGTGGTGATGTTTAGGACAAAGGTTTGGAGTTCACAGTTTCTTAAAACCCATTTTTATTCCCCATCCTTACTGCAGTCATTTAAGCATGGCAATTTATCAGTTTATTTTATGCCTAACTACATATGTAATTATATTATCGAATTTTATGCCTTCTTTTATTCTAGCCTATGATTTTTTATCTCCTTACTGTTACTTGATTTATATAAATAAATGATTATTATTAGTAGTAGTAGAAGCAGTAGCAGAAGTACATTGAAAAAAGAATAGCTGGACCAACCTAGTGCTTCATTTGGTAACACATAAATGAATTAGGTTGAATCACATGAACTTATCATGTAGTTTTTACATCATTTGCTAATTTGGTTTAGACAAATTTAATCTATGTGTTACTAACTGATGTAATTTAGTGATGTTTTGCTTTTTTTGTGTGGGGGTGCTCAAGTTATTAAAAAAAAGCGTATTGCTGCAACTTTAACTTTAGAATGTGTTTCAGTTGGTAACACTCAAATTAATTAGGTTGACCCAAATCAACTTAATGAATTTAACAAGTAATACTTATACCAACTTAATTGAGTGTTAACTTATAGTCAGACAGGGGCAGATCCAGAATTTTGTAAAGTGGGGGGTGGATTTGCCAATGAGTCAGGTGTGACTGAGGGGGGGGGGCTCTGGGGAGAATTCCCCCAAGGAAATTTTGTATTTTTCGGTGCCATTTCCTGCATTTTGGTGCATATTTCACCACAATATATACCACAGAGAAAAGACACTTTATAACCTCTTTTTTTATTCATTTGAATTTGTATTGTACAATTTTGAATGTGATACTATGACGTTATGATGACAAGTAACAGAAAACATCTGAAATATCTGTGGCTAATAAGGTGAACTCCCTTGCTACACCTTGCTGAATCACAGACTGGTACAAATGTTTCTGAGTCACTTGCGACTGAATAAAGGCTTCAGAAACAACATTCGGCTGGGATTTAATTATTTATTTTGGTCCATAAAAAAGGTGCCCCCCCACAAACTGTCCCTAATAGTAGTAGTAGTAGTTTTTTTGTGTGTGTATTTTTATTTATTTGTTTGTTTGTTTGGTTTGGTTTCTATGGTTCAGACACAAACACAAATGTGAATTGTTGTTTCAGAAATATTGGAACCTGACCAAAAGGAAAAAAATTTGAGCACTAAACCCTGAAGATGGAATGAAGCCACCACACAGACTTGATAAAGTCCAACCCTCAGACTCTGTCGCTGTTCTTCCCATGTAATGTTGTTCACTGTACATCTTTCACTTCACGAGACAAACACTTCAAAACTAAAGACTTGATGTCTGATTCTAATAAAGCTGGATCCAACGTAATTAAAAAACAAATCCATGAAATCCACTCACATGTTTCAATGTCGGCACCCGCCAGCTTAGCTGTTGGCCCAAAGTGGATCCGGATGAACTTTCCCTAAACCAGACACAGATTATTATAGTGTATTACGTTAGTCATCACTTTGTGGTAACTTAAAATGTCAAACATTTTGTATGTATGTGACCTCACAAAGCGAGAGGAGTTGTTGTTCCTGATGGTCTTGGCGTTGCCAAATGCCTCCAGCACCGGGTTAGCCTGAATGATCTGGTCCTCTAGAGAGCCCTGGAGGGAAGGCAGAAGAAGAAAACAGACCAGTAAAGAACAGAAGACATCACCACCAGAACACACATAAACCCTGTGACCTTTAAAACCTAAAAACACAGAGACTGTCTCATACACAGCAAACACTGGAGTGTTAAAATGCCAGATTCAGCTGTTTCAGTGTTGATTCTAATTGTTAAGGATCATGTTAACACTCAGCATTAGCAACATTTTAACTGTATTGGAGTTGTTTCTCAGAGTTGACCATATCAGTGTAGATTTAACTCTCTGAAGGTGTTGTTTAAATCTTTTCCATAATATGAGTGAGAACTGAGAAAAAGGAGGTTTTGCGACACATACTGTGAGTTTTCAGTAACATGACAGTGCTGGTTGTGGGTTCAAACCTAACCTGGGGCCTTTTTGTATTACATTTTTAAATCCAAACAATGTTAAAGTTCTCTCTCAGGCAGATGTGCCCAAATTCTTTACTTTGAAGCACTATGAATTTATCTGAATGTTAGATAATGGGCCAAAAATGAATGTTGATGTTATGTGAATCACATACAGAATTACACTACGTCATGATTACATGCATTATAGTGCACAGTGGCACAGTGACAGCACTTTTGTTTCCCAGCAAGAAGTTCCAGGGTTCAAAGGTCACCTCTGCCCCAGTGATCTTGTACATCCTATGCCAAATAAGTGGTGGATCTAGATGGGGTTGCAACCCCCCATCACTGTCCAAAGGTGTGATCAACTAGGGTTTTTTTTTATAACCAAAGACTGATGAATGCTGCTGAATGCAGATTTACAAACTTTCCTGTGTTTAAAAATATAAGTAAAATTGTATATTGAAACCAATGTCTAGAAAGTCAGTATTTATCTTCCCAGATTGCCTTAAAATACAAGAAAAAGTGTATCTATTTAAACAAAATGCCCATTCACCTGAAGCTAGATCGACTGTGGTGATCCGAGCAACATGAGAGCACTCCAATGAATTACACACAATTAAATAGATTTTATGCAAAATTAACATTTTAAATCTTAAATAAAATTTCTAAATTCTTTAACCTGATTTAGAGTAATTTATTAATTTGCAGAACTCGTCACAACGAAAGAACGGCGGGCCCCAAATTGAATATACATTCGTTTTAATATTTAAAATACATATTCATATGTCAGAAAGTAACACTGGAGGTGTCGCAAAGTTAAAACTGTAGAGAATAACTGTAATGGCCCAGTTTTTACTGAGTTCATATTTTAACACAAACAAGAGCAATAGGAGATTTCTTACGTCTGCCAAGGGTTGATGAGGACACAATCAGTGATTCACATTGTGACCCCGACTTTGCCTGGTACCAGATTCCACAACACAATGCAATAACTGCATACTGATCCAGAATGGTCCAACTGATCAAGATGTTGCAATCTGATATTTGATTCACAAGCTGAAACAAAATAGTATCTTCCTGATCTTGGTTTTACATTGTGATGTCGTATCCGTCAAGTAGTTTTGACGTAATCCTTAAAAGTCTACAAAGTGAAATCCTGATTCAGAATCCGGATCCGGATCACCTCCAAAATTTAATGGAGTCTTCCATGGCCTAACACCAATGTGTGGCGAAAATCTGATGAAAATCCATTAAGTAGTTTTGACGTAATCCTCAAAATCTGACAAAGTGAAGCCTACAAATTGAAATCTTGATCCAGAATCCTGATCCAGATCACCTCCAAAATTCAGTGAAGTCTTCCATGGCCTAATATCTATCTGTGGTGCAAATTTGGTGAGAATCTGTGCAGTAGTTTTGACGTAATCCTGCTAACTGTCAGACAGACAAATAAATAAACGCTGATGGTTTTATTATGTCCTTAGCAGACATAAAAATGTAATTTCAGGTCTTCAGAGAAGACCCCGATTATAAGAGGGTCCCTAAAAAAATAAGTCCTCTTGTTATATTTGGGCCATTAATGTACATGAACTCATAAATAACTTTAATTTTAACACTTTGAGAGTTGAAGATCTATTGAACATTTTGCTGTGTTGGGAGCTGCTGTCGCCCCCCCCCCCCCCCCCCCCGCCCCCCACCCACACACCTACACACACACACACACACACACACACACACACACACACACACACACTTGCCTTGGAGTCTGAAGCTTTGCTCCCAGTCGCTCCAACATTAGCAAAGTACTGGATGACCTTCTTAGTGTTCTCAGTCTTGCCAGCTCCAGATTCTCCACTGGAGGAAAACATGGGATAAAGATGCAGAAGAAGGATGTTCTTCAGTAATGAGACATGTGACTCCAACAACAATAAAATAATAATAATAAAAATAATAATAACAATAATAATAATAATAATAATAATAATAATAATAATAATAACCCCTTAACGCCTGAATTTATATAGCTGTATATAAAAAAATGTTTTGTGTGTGTTTTTGCCTTTAAGTAGATGGTAAATAATGTTGAGATTATTAATTTCACTTTTGCACAAAAAATAAATAGTAATTTTGGTATTTTGGTAATGACTTTATGTTATAATGTTATAATAATAATGATGGTATGTTGCAAATTTGCGACAACAGGCATACAGGTCAATTTGGTATGTTGCATATTTGAGTCAAATATTGTAGCATATATGCGACAATAGGTGTTAAGGGGATAATATGCTTTGCCTTACGTGATCAGCAGAGACTGGTTCTCAAGTGCTGGACAAGAGAGAAGAGAAACGAGAGTGTGAGAAGGAATCAAGAATAATTACTGCTGATGTGCCTTTGAGCAACACAGAGGATTGTTGATGCTTTTAACAGATGGCGTGTCAGCAACATGAACAACACGAACAGCTGTCAGCACTCCCATGAGGCCACATAATGACCTCAAAGTATTTTTCTACTCCCTAAACACATACCTCCAGCATTCACCCCCTACCCCACCCCCCACCCGACCAGAACACAACTGTGTAATGACTTTTAAGAACTTAATCCCTGAAGGACTTTGTAAATGGACACATAATATGCTCTGTGATCCCCGTCGTTCCCAACTATGTTCCCCACCCTCCTCCCAAGACAGCTGGAGTCCATCATTCTCTCCTCACCCATCATCATGTCGTGGTAGGCGTTGTCAGAGACGGAGAAGAGGTGAGGAGGAACTTCGTTTCGTTTCTTCCCCTTATAGATCTGGGCCACTTTACCGCCGTAGATGGGCAGCCATTTGTATGGGTTGATGGTCACACAGAAGAGGCCCGAGTAGGTCTGAGAGTGGAAGGGAAGGCAAAAAACAGTTTGGAGCATCAGCAGGGTAGTTAGTGTTCACTCGATGTATAATGCAATTAAATACTGAAATCAAAACAGATAAAAGTCCAATAAAACAGATATAAATATACGAGTATTAGCTGAGCTGGTACCACACTCTAAAAAAGAAAATACTAGCTCAACTTAAAAAAAAAAATTAAGTTAACAATTTGCATGTATCTTTTTAAGGAATTCCAACTCAGTTATTGTAAGTAAATGCCATGAAACATTTACAGAAAGACTAACTCAAGATTACTAAAGCATTTAGTTATGTAATTTAGTACAGTAAAGTTATTCTCTTTTTATTTTACTTCCATTCTACTCAAAAATGTCAATGCAAACTATTACCTTTGTTTTGTGAAGTTTGTTCAGTTTTGTTTATTTGTTTTTTTGTTTTGTTTTTTTGCTTGTTTTACTTAAGGTAGAATAAATTGTATTTATGTTGCAATTCCAGTTTTACAATCACACTGTTTATTTTAAAGTCAGTGTCAACCTGTATCCAACTGTTTTTAAACTGTGAACAATTTTTGTACCAGTATCTTGTAAGTTATCAACTTACTAAAACCTGAACATGCTGAAAGTACCCTTGAATTTAAGTTAAACAAACTAACCCCACACATTTAAAAATAATGTATTGCTCAACTTAAAAAACAAAATTTAACCGAACAATTTGCACGGCTCTTTTTTTAAAGTAATTCCAGCTCAGCCATTGCTGACTAAATGCAGCAGACTTTTATAGTCAGACTAACTCAAATTGAGCAAAGCATTTATTTGAGTAGTTTAGTACATGTGTTTGCTTTATCCTCTACAAGGTTAATTAAGTTAAATAAATTATATTTTATAATTCCAGTTTTATGATCAAACTGTTTATTGGATTTATTATTCTGAACAATTTTGTACAAACATCTTGTAAGTTATCAGCTTATTAAAATGTGAACATGTAAAAGCCTTTTTTTTTCCTGACCAGTTGTGGTCTTGGATGGTTGCCATCCAGGACCAAAGGTAAATCTGTGGTGCACCTGTGCATGCTCCCAAACCAGACCAAACCTATACTACTAAGTCCATAATATGAGATTTAAAGTAAAAATCCTGAAGACATGCAGTTGCATTTATTATGTTGCAGGTCTAATAATAATAGAACGTCAGCTGTGTTCAGTTCTGTCTTCAACCTGTGATGGTTTGGAATGGATTATTTCTGTGGTGCTGTAGAGGCATCAGTGTTGGACAGCTTGTCTTACATAGATCCTCATGCTGACATAGCGGCTGCGCAGGTTTTCCAACACGCTGGCCTCATTGAGGAAAGTGAGGTTGGCCATGTCACTGGCTTGGTAGAACTTCGGAGGGTTCATCTGCTGAACATCGCCCGTCTTCACTGTCACCGTCTTGTGAAATAATAAATAATGCTTTTAGTCTTTATCAGAGTCATCAGTTTGACAGGAGATTGTTTTTGATTTTTGGCAACAGACAAAACACTCAGGTTCACTTACAGCGTTCTTGCTGGTCTTGACGGTGACTTTGTCCCCATCTTCTGTCTGAATCTCTCCGGCAATGAAAGCCTCCTTCTCGTCTTTGACCCAACAGGAGCGCTTGATGTCATAAGGCTTGTTCATGACATCCAGACGTTCTTTTTCTGATAGAACCAAGTAGGGCATGGGGTCCACATCGTCCCCACACTCCCCTTTATATCCACCTGGCATGACTGCTGCTACTATACCACCAACAAAACTTAGTAACTAATCAGCCAGGAAAGCTCAGTCACCTTCTGGCTTCTGAAAACAGAAAAATTATTTTCAAAATAAAGGAAAGCATACTGACAATACATTCAGGATCTACTGATCAGGATTCAGTATTTGTCATAGAAGTTTAAAGATTGCTGTCACCTAAAACATAAAGATAGATGTCCATACAATCCATTCATACAAGTACATTAATAAACCTGATGTTCTTTGCAGTGATGACACAAAAACAAATAAAAAACCAGTGATTAAGAATTAGTGTAAATTTTAAATTCACCTACATGTGAATACTCACCAATGCAAGAGGCAGAGATCCACTCTGGAGGACTTTGGGGAGGTGTGCTGAAGCCTGGACATTTTATATCAGGTGCTGTCATTCCTGATATGGGCACAACTCTAAAACCAGCCATTACCCTGAGGTCTCATCCTTCCAGTCTGCCGGTTTCACCCTCTGACAGCATGGGATTTGGGAATTCTTCAATCTGCTGCCATCCATTTGGTTTCCCTAGAAAGCCATCACTCAGGCTAAAACCATCTACTCTCCTTATGCAGTTGATCTTTCTGCTGTATAGTTTCATTCCCTTGCTCTTCACCACCTACATTTTAATCCCTCCATAGGTCTGTCTTCACCCATCAATTTCTTTCTCTCTGTGGCCAAAGGGAGTTGGATGAGTAAAGGATCCAAAGTTAAAACTAGAAGCAACATACATGTTGGTGTCTACATACAGTGCTTGTGCTGAATGTAGTTCATCATTTGACATTTGAGAAACAGTTTTGCAGCTTCTACTGTTCAGCATGTCTTCCTTTCCTTACAGACCCCAGAACAATGTTCCAAAACAAGCATGTTGCAGAGCTTTTGAAATGTTTTGAAACAAATGTACAACTTTGCCAACACTAAATTGCAGAATTTACTAAATGTTTAGAATCATCCCCAGCCACACATTCTATCCATTCTTTAATTCTGAGTTTTATTTCCTGTTCCTGTGTGTGTGTGTGTGTGTGTGTGTGTGTGTGTGTGTGTGTGTGTGTGTGTGTGTGTGTGTGTGTGTGTGTGTGTGTGTGTGTGTGTGTGTGTGTGTGTGTGTGTGTGTGTGTCTTAAAGTTCTATTGCTCAGACTCACCTTTTGAAAAAAAAAATGCAACTCATTTATGGCGTTGGGTTTCCAGGGGGTTTTCCAATAAAGTCAATTAATTCAGGAAAAAAAAAGTTTGGTTTGTCACTTGATTTGTTTGAGCTGAGTTTGGTATAGGTCACCTGAGAGGCTTGAGTCATGTTTTACAGTTTTTCTCAATTGCTTTGGTGCATTTCTCACAACAGTATTAAACTTTGCACAACAGTTAGTGCAACCTCCACAACATTTAGTTGTTTGAGCACAACCTAGTGGCAGTTTCATGTTCATTTCATCAAAGTGCACATGGTTTTAGACATGTAGCAATTGAGTACATACAACTCTCTGCAGTTTGATATATATATATATATATATATATTTTTTTTTTTTTTTTTTTTTTTTCATGTGTCAAAGTAGATTTGACACATGCAAAGTGATTCAGTTTGTGTTATTCCATCAGTTGTCTGTGTTTTTTATGACACTGTGCTGTGACTGACTAAATGTTTCTGTTGGAAGACAACGTGTGTCAGTGCTTTGGTAGATTTGGTGAACTGTGTTAGTGTATTATTGTATTTTGGAAGTGTGTGTCTGTTTATTTACACTGTGTGAATTTGAGCATGAAATTACCTGTTTGGGGAATTGTGTGTTTCAGGTGTGATGTGCATTAACAGTTTTGAAAAAGTGTTTAAGGTTCTGACAAATGGGTCATAGCGATTGTAAAAAACTGTAATGAGAGGGGTGTGTGATGCATTAGTTGCAACCAATGATGAGACACTTTTTCACAGTCTCTCCCAGTTGAATCCAATGAACCCCCACTTTGCAAGCATGTATAAACCAAGAGGCGTGATAGGCACAAGGTGCATACTGTATCTACAATATGGCAACATGGAAGGTCAGCCTCGTGGAAGAAGAGTAAGGATGCGTGGAGGACGGGTACAGAACCGGGGAAGAAGAGGAAGAAGAGGTCAACCACATAGGCAGATTCCTGATGAAATCAGGGCAACAATTGTGGATCATATTGTCAGTCACGGCCTCACAATGGCTGAGGCTGGTCGAAGGGTGCAGCCAAATGTTGGGAGAACCACTGTCAATTCAGTCATACAAACATTTCATCAGGAGAACAGATGAGAATATTGTAATTGAGAGTAATTCAGCACTAACCAATTTGCTCTGCACTACTGTCATACATGAGGGTTGCTTTGGGACACAGCCATGTAACATTTTACATGTAGACTTACAACTTTATTGAAGCATAGATTTGGTGTGGTATATTGTGTTGTTGTGTCATAGTGCAGAACAGTATTGCCGTACTATAGTCCTGTAAAGATTTGGTATATTTACTATACTTTTATTCTGCACCACATAGGACTACAAGACAACCTCGTAGAGGTGGAAGAGGTCCCCTTTTGACTCTACAGCAAGAAGAAGACATTTGTGCAATGGCGGTTGTAAACAATGCCATAAGACTGAGAGAAATACAAAGTGCTGTAGTAGAAAATTACATTTTTGGAAATATTCAATCCATATCAATTGCAACCATACACCAAGTCCTCAGAAGGACTGAAATGTACATGAAACAACTGTACAATGTACCATTTAAATGGAGCAGTGACAGAGTGAAGGAGCTCTGCCACTAGTATGTACAGGCACAGTAAAACACGTATGTGTTCTTTACTCTATGATCAATGCTGAAAACCTTTTACATACTTTACATATTGCCATGCACTGCACTTGCATGGCATGTTTACTATTGTTACAGTGTATGCTGTACAATATTTTGTCCAAAATTCACTGTTAGATTAAATGTGTTTTTTTTTCCCTCCCTCTCTTTTCTGTGGAAAAGCCTGTCCTGGAGTTGGAGACCAGGGAACCCCTCAATCCATTCATATATCTCGATGAGGCAGGATTCAATCTGGCTAAAGGCAGAAGGGGTGGAAGGAATCACATTGGAGAGAGAGCCACCACTGATGTCCCAGGCCAATGAGGAGGGAACATTACAATGTGTGCAGCGATCTCAGGAAACGGCGTCCACACCCATATTGCTCATCTTGGTCCTTACAACACCCAACATCTGCTGACATTTTTAGACACACTTTACAGGGACATACTCCCTGAGAATGAGAGAGATCAAACTGGTGACAATCTGACAACGTATGTGGTGGTTTGGCATAATGTGAGCTTTCACCACTCTGCTCTGGTCAGACAGTGGTTTGCAGCACATGACAGGATGCTCATGGAATATCTCCCTCCCTACTCTTCATTCCTAAATCCAATAGAGTTTTTCTCTTCCTGGACGTGGAAGGTATATGACCAACGTCCACATACCCAAATCACCCTGCGAGCAGCCATGGATGCAGCATGTGATGACATCAGCATGTGGATTCGGCACTCATGAAGATACTTTTCTCGCTGCACTGACAGAGCTGATATTCACTGTGATGTAGATGTAAATATGTGACCAGACAGACGGGAACGTCCGGATGTGCAGGATTAATTTTCAGCACTGTGTCTGTATTTTCAGTTTCAAAAGTACTGCAGTACTGTTTATTGACCCAAAGGGAATTTATGTTTGTTGTAAATGTTTTTTTTTTTCTTTTGCACAATGCTGTGAACACATTACAGTAGAATTGCAAAGGGCATACTGTAAAGTAAAATGTGAAAAATGCATATTCAGTGTCTTGTATAACTTTACTTTAGTTTTCAAATTGCCATAAATGATATATAATGCAGCCTTGAGCATTTTCGAGTAAAAATACCAAAATGTAACTTTTTATTTCGCATTAGGAAACACTTCCAGAGTGACCTGTCACAATGAAAACATGTTCAAGCCATTTGACTTAATTGTTCAAAGATGCTGGTGTCAGGAATTGACATTTTGATGTCACTGACCCTTTCATTGAAATAAATACTTGCTTTTGAAGAATGAACTACCCATTTTGAGCAAGTGACTTGCTTTTGCAGGTTATCTACTATGTTTTGCAGCTTGCAAATGGTGCAAATGCAAATTGTGTGATGAGAAATGCACCAAAGTGACTGAGAAAAACTGCACAGCACATGACAAAAGCAGATTACTGTGCGAATGCTGGTCACACTAAAGCCTGCTGTGGTACTTATTGTCTGATCTTCAAAGTTTCTGTATTTGGTTCCTCAGAACTCAAGCAGCATTCTGTTCCTGGAGAAGGTGCTCACACACACACACACACACACACACACACACACACACACACACACACACACACACACACACACACACACACACACACACACACACACACACACACACAATGAACAACCTACCCAGTTTCCCAACAGGTCTGTCTTTCAGAAAGTCAATATACAACCCCTGGCAAAAATTATGGAATCACCAGCCTCTGAGGATGTTCATTCAGTTGTTTAATTTTGTAGAAAAAAAGCAGATCACAGACATGACACAAAACTAAAGTAATTTCAAATGGCAACTTTCTGGCTTTAAGAAACACTATAAGAAATCAAGAAAAAAGATTGCGGCAGTCAGTAACGGTTACTTTTTTAGACCAAGCAGAGGAAAAAAAATATGGAATCACTCAATTCTGAGGAAAAAATTATGGAATCACCCTGTAAATTTTCATCCCCAAAACTAACACTTGCATCAGATCTGCTCGTTAGTCTGCATCTAAAAAGGAGTGAACACACCTTGGAGAGCTGTTGCACCAAGTGGACTGACATGAATCATGGCTCCAACACGAGAGATGTCAATTGAAACAAAGGAGAGGATTATCAAACTCTTAAAAGAGAGTAAATCATCATGCAATGTTGCAAAAGATGTTGGTTATTCACAGTCAGCTGTGTCTAAACACTGGACCAAATACAAACAACATGGGAAGGTTGTTAAAGGCAAACATACTGGTAGACCAAGGAAGACATCAAAGCGTCAAGACAGAAAACTTAAAACAATATGTCTCAAAAATCGAAAAATGCACAACAAAACAAATGAGGAACGAATGGGAGGAAACTGGAGTCAACGTCTGTGACCGAACTGTAAGAAACCGCCTAAAGGAAATGGGATTTACATACAGAAAAGCTAAACGAAAGCCATCATTAACACCTAAACAGAAAAAAAAACAAGGTTACAATGGGCTAAGGAAAAGCATTCGTGGACTGTGGATGACTGGATGAAAGTCATATTCAGTGATGAATCTCGAATCTGCATTGGGCAAGGTGATGATGCTGGAACTTTTGTTTGGTGCCGTTCCAATGAGATTTATAATGATGACTGCATGAAGAGAACATGTAAATTTCCACAGTCATTGATGATATTGGGCTGCATGTAAGGTAAAGGCACTGGGGAGATGGCTGTCATTACATCATCAATAAATGCACAAGTTTACATTGATATTTTGGACAATTGAAAGGATGTTTGGGGATTGTTTCAAGATGATAATGCATCTTGCCATAGTGCAAAAACTGTGAAAACATTCCTTGTAAAAAGACACATAGGGTCAATGTCAACGAGTAGATCTGATTTGATGCAAGTGTTAGTTTGGGGGATGAAAATTTACAGGGTGATTCCATAATTTTTTCCTCAGAATTGAGTGATTCCATATTTTTTTCCTCTGCTTGGTCTAAAAAAGTAACCGTTACTGACTGCCACAATCTTTTTTTCTTGATTTCTTATAGTGTTTCTTAAAGCCAGAAAGTTGCCATTTGAAATTACTTTAGTTTTGTGTCATGTCTGTGATCTGCTTTTTTTCTACAAAATTAAACAACTGAATGAACATCCTCCGAGGCCGGTGATTCCATAATTTTTGCCAGGGGATGTATATATGAGGAGCGATTGAAGCGTTTTTGCATTTTTTGCATCTTTTGCATTCTGAGAAACTATTTCTCAATTGTACCCGATGAGTTGAAAATGGGTGCATTGTTGAGAAATTTTGGTTTCTCAGTGTAAAAGATGGAGAACCATTATCTACATTTTTCTGGGTCGTGCTCAAAACTTCTCAACCACCCCTTGTATGTGTGTGTGTATATATATATATATATATATATATATATATATATATACGAGTATATATATATATATACCCTGCGGTTTTGCAAGTTCTCCCACTTAGAAATCATAATGTATGATTTTTTTAATAATTTATTTGTACGTTACTGCTGCAAATACGTATTTGAACACCTACCATCAGCAAGAATTCTAGCTCTCACAGACCTGTTAATTTTTCTTTAAGAAGCCCTCTTATTCTGCACTCTTTGCCTGTATTAACTGCACCTGTTAAAACTTGTTACCTGTATAAAAGACACCTGTTCACACAATCAATTACACTCCAACCTGTCCACCATAGCCAAGACCAAAGAGCTGTGTAAGGACACCAGGGACAAAACTGTAGACCTGCACAAGGCTGGGATGGACTACAGGACAACAGGCAAACAGCTTGGTAGAAGACAACTGTTATAATTATTTATTAGAAAGTGGAAGAAACACAAGATGACTGTCAATCTCCCTCGGTCTGGGATTCCATGCAAGATCTCACTTGTGGGGTAAGGATAATTCTGAGAAAGCGCAGAACTACACAGGAGGACCTGATCAATGACCTGAAGAGAGCTGGGACCACAGTCACAAAGATTACATTAGTAACACATGATGCTGTCATGGTTTAAAATCCTGCAGGGCAGCAAGGTCCCCCTGCTCAAGCCAGCACTTGTCCAGGCCTGTTTGAAGTTCACCAGTGACCATCTGGATGATCCAGAGGAGGCATGGGAGAAGATCATGTGGTCAGATGAGACCAGAATAGAGCTTTGTGGAATCAACTCCACTTACCATGTTTAGAGGATGAGAACAACCCCAAGAAAACCATCCCAACCGTGAAGCATGTGTGTGGAAACATCATACTCTGGGGTGCTCTTCTGCAATTTGGACAAGACGACTGCACCATATTGAAGGGAGGATGGATGGGGTCATGTATTGCAAGATTTTGGCAAATAACCTCCTTGCCTCAGTAAGAGCATTGAAGATGGGTCATGGCTGGGTCTTCAGCATGACAATGACCCCAAACACACAGCCAGGGCAACTAAGGAGGGGCTCCGTAAGAAGCATTTCAAGGTCCTGGAGTGGCCTGGCCAGTCTCCAGACCTGAACTCAATAGAAAATCTTTGGAGGGAGCTGAAACTCCAAACCTGAAAAGTCTAGAGGAGATCTGTATGGAGGAGTGGACTAAAATCCCTACTGCAGTGTGTGAAAACTTGGTCAAGAACTACAGGAAACTTTTGACCTCTATAATTGCAAACAAAGGCTACTGTACCAAATGTTAACATTGATTTTCACAGGTGTTCAAATACTTATTTGCAGCAGTAACATACAAATAAATTATTAAAAAATCATACATTGTGATTTCCGGATTTTTTTTTTTGTTTGTTTTTTAGATTATGTCTCTCACAGTGGACATACACCTAAGATGAAAATTTCAGACCCCTCCATGATTTCTAAGTGGGAGAACGTGCAAAATCGCAGGGTGTTCAAATACTTATTTTGCTCACTGTAGATAGATAGATAGATAGATAGATAGATAGATAGATAGATAGATAGATAGATAGATAGATAGATAGATAGATAGATAGATAGATAGATAGATAGATAGATAGATAGATAGATAGATAGATAGATAGATAGATAGATAGATAGATAGATAGATAGATAGATAGATAGATAGATAGATAGATTTTGCTCATACAAGTGCATGTGTCGACCCAAGCACAATAACCTAACTGTTCTGTGTTAGGACTGACTTCATCTTCGAGCTGTTTGTGCATGTATACCCAGAGGCATTGCTAAGTTTGTCTCTATGACTGGAATTCTCTAAGAAGCTATGAGCACACTCAGCTGGTCTCAGGGGCTCCAACAGTAATTTGAATAATACACCCAACTACAAGTATTACACGCATTACATGGCCATATATGTGTACACTGACAAACACAGAGATACTAACAACTATAAATGTCAGTTTTGGTTAAATATATTCATTTAAATAAAAAGGAAAATAATGTATGAGTAAATTTTAGATCAGAAAATAATGGAAGGAAGAGAGTGTCTGCATAGACTGGGTCCAGAAAAAGACCGCGATGTTCACTCTTCTGGAAGTGCGGTAGCTGACTGGTCATTTCAGTGCTTATGTGGATTTGCTGTGTCCTGGAAACAAGGTGGTGAGAGGGCCCATTGTTCCCCCAGCTTATACTGCAGCCTCAGTACCAACCCAAACCCTGTGACCGTTATCGCTGCCCACCAAACCTTCTATAATCCTTTATGACACCATATGTCTGCTATTGGTCAATTGACAGAGTCTGTTAAAAATTATTGTAATGAGCAAAAAGACAAGAAATGTCAATATTACATTTACCAAAAGGTATTCTGTAAACACAACACAAAAATAGCATGATTTCAGGAGAGAAAGCGAAGTGATAAATTACCCTTTGATATGACCCATTTCTGCATTCAAAACAAACTAATAGTGAAATTTACCCACAGTGAACTTTGGTTTTTCAGAACTAGCATCCATGCAAATCTTGATGTGTGTGATGTAAATAGCAATTTTCTATTTAAATTTGGTCACTACCGGTACTCATGTTCTATTTTGTCCATAATTTTACAATTCAGTTTAGCCAAACATGAGGACATGTTGTCATGAAGTTGCTCTTCAACTGCTTAGTCCAATCAAGGGTTACGGGGTGCTGGAGTCTATCCCAGCAGTCATAGAGTGCGAGGCGGGGTACACCCAGGACAGGATGCCAGTCTGTCACAGGGCCACAAACAGACAAAAAAACACATCCACATTCACACCCACTCGCACACCTACGGACAATTTTAAAGATTCCAATCCACCTAACTCGCATGTCTTTGGATGTGGGAGGAAACCGGAGCACCCGGAAGAAACCCACGCAAACACGGGGAGAACATGCAAACTCCACACAGAAAGGCCACAGGCAGGAATTGAACCCATGACCTTCTTGCTGTGAGGCAACAGTGCTAACCACTAATCCACCGTGCTTCATTAAGTTGCATTTTTGCTTAATTTGTAAAAATGTTGCAATTGTAAAACATTAAACTGAAGTCAAGACAATAATTTTGCATGGCATTATAGCTTTTTCAATCATTGATCTAATAATACGTAGTTTTATGCTTTTTATGTTGTTTAACTGGAGATCCTCGAAGGAGTACTTCGAGGATCTCCTCAATCCCATAGTCACGTCTTCCGAAGAGGAAGCAGAGACTGGGGACTCGGAGGCGGACTCATCCATTACCCAGGCCGAAGTCACCGAGGTGGTTAGAAAGCTCCTCGGTGGCAGGGCTCCTGGGGTGGATGAAATCCGTCCTGAGTACCTTAAGTCTCTGGATGTTGTGGGGCTGTCTTGGCTGACACGCCTCTGCAACATCGCGTGGCGATCGGGGACAGGGCCTCTGGATTGGCAGAGGCACTGGGGTGGTGGTCTCTCTGTTTAAGAAGGGGGACCAGAGGGTGTGTTCCAACTATAGGGGGATCACACTCCTCAGCCTCCCCGGTAAGGTCTATTCCAGAGTACTGGAGAGGAGAATTCAACCGATGGTCGAACCTCGGATTCAGGAGGAGCAGTGTGGTTTTTGTCCTGGTCACGGCACACTGGACCAGCTCTACACGCTCCATCGGGTGCTCGAGGGTTCATGGGAGTTTGCCCAACCAGTCCACATGTGTTTTGTGGATCTGGAGAAGGCATTCGACCGTGTCCCTCGGCGCACCCTGTGGGTTCGCATTGCCGGTAGTAAGTCAAACCTGTTTCCAGTGCACGTTGGCCTCCGCCAGGGCTGCCCTTTGTCACCGGTTCTGTTCATTATTTTTATGGACAGAATTTCTAGGTGCAGCCAGGGTGTAGAGGGGGTCTGGTTTGGGAACCACAGAATCTCGTCTCTGCTGTTTGCGGACGATGTGGTTCTGTTCATTAAATCAGGACCTTCAGCGTGCACTGGGGTGGTTTGCAGCCGAGTGTAAAGTGTCCAGGATGAAAATCAGCACCTCCAAATCCGAGTCCATGGTTCTCGACCGGAAAAAGGTGCTTTGCCCTCTTCAGGTCCGTGGAATGTCCTTGCCTCAAGTGGAGGAGTTTAAGTATCTCGGGGTCTTGTTCACGAGTGAGGGACGGATGGAGAGTGAGATCGATAGACGGATCGGTGCAGCATCTGCAGTGATGCGGTCGCTGTATCGGACCGTCATGGTGAAGAGAGAGCTGAGTAGGGGGGCAAAGCTCTCGATTTACCGATCGATCTATGTTCTGATCCTCACCTATGGTCATGAGATTTGGCTCATGACCGAAAGAACGAGATCACGAGTACAAGCGGCCGAGATGAGTTTCCTCCGCAGGGTGGCTGGGTCCTCCCTTAGAGATAGGGTGAGGAGCTCAGTCACTCGGGAGGAGCTCGGAGTCAAGCCGCTGCTCCTCCACGTCGAAAGGAGTCAGTTGAGGTGGCTCGGGCATCTTTTCCAGATGCCCCCTGGACGCCTCGCTGGAGAGGTGTTCCGGGCACGTCCCACTGGGAGGAGGCCCCGGGGAAGACTCAGGACACGCTGGAGGGACTACATCTCTCGGCTGGCTTGGGAACGCCTTGGGGTTCCCCCGGAGGAGCTGGAGGAGGTGTGTGTGGATCGGGAGGTCTGGGCGGCTTTGCTTGAGCTGCTGCCCCCACGACCCGACTATGGATAAAGTGGAAGAAAATGGATGGATGGATGGATGTTGTTTAACTGTGGCAGAACTGTATCTGCATTTGACACAAGGGGCACTCACAAAAGTTAAAAAGAGTACATTGCTAAACTGTGAAACCACTGAAGTGTTTAGATTGAGATGTTTTGGCCTAAAAAAATGCCCCCTTGCAGAGAGAGAGACAGGAACATGTGCTTCCACACATTTATTATATTACAAGAAACAGAAAGAAACAACGATGGATACATAATACTAATAAAAATATGAATAACAGATCATTTGGGATTCCAAGACAATAACACCATGTTAAATAACCTAAAAGTGAATAACAGATGAAAAAAAAATATTATGAGCGAAGCGTTGCGCAGGGGCGCAAAGCTCACTCATGGTACAGGGCGTCCTAAACAGGAAGTGTCAATTTTCAAATCCACAGTAAAACAGGAAAGGTTCAAATGTCAAATACTTCCTGGATCGACACTTCCTGGATTGACAGACGAGATCCCATGGAATCTCGCAGGAACTCAGTGGCAAGCTCACACTAAAACAGGAAGTGCCAATTTATCAGTCACAGTGAAACAGGAAATAGTCAAATGTCAAACACTTCCTGGCATGGGTGGAGCTAGAGTGGAGGCCAGGGTTTCACTAGATTCTCCTGAAATCTGATTGGACACAGATGATTGACATGTCACAGCACCACGCGTCTGTTTGAAAGAGCTGCATTTTCAAATCAGTGAGTCATACTGACTGATAGGTTCCTCCTGTCCAGTAGTTTGTACTATGTTCCACAAAAAGTTCTAATCCACCTTAGTAGAAGAAGAAAAATGTTTGCTTCAGATATGAACTGAACACGACATTTGAACTATGGACTTCTATTCACACCAAAATTATACTGGTGAGTAAATGACCGTATTTTATGCCAGAAATGAGGTTCAGGTTGTTAAAAGCAGCATCTCTCCTTTAATTCGGGTTGGCTTAGGTACATGTTTAAACTAACAGACAGCAGCTGGTTCTGTTGGCTTATTAGTGCAGCAGATAACTGAAACAATCCTTCAAATGGTGATACAAGCATCAAATTCTGAACAAATACATCCATCCATCCATTTTCTTCCGCTTTATCCGGAGTCGGGTCGCGGGGGCAGCAGCTCAAGCAAAGCCGCCCAGACCTCCCGATCCACACACACCTCCCCCAGCTCCTTCGAGGGAACCCCAAGGCATTCCCAAGCCAGCCGAGAGATGTAGTCCCTCCAGCGTGTCCTGGGTCTTCCCCGGGGCCTCCTCCCAATGGGACGTGCCTGGAACACCTCTCCAGCGAGGCGTCAAGGGGGCATCCGGAAAAGATGCCCAAGCCACCTCAACTGACTCCTTTCGATGTGGAGGAGCAGCGGCTTGACTCCGAGCTCCTCCCAAGTGACCGAGGTCCTCACCCTATCTCTAAGGGAGTGCCCAGCCACGCTGTGGGGGAAACTCATCTTGGCCGCTTGTACTCGTGATCTCGTTCTTTTGGTCATGAGCCAAATCTCATGACCATAGGTGAGGGTCAGAACGTAGATTGATCGGTAAATCGAGAGCTTTGCCCCCCTACTCAGCTCTCTCTTCACCACGACGGTCCGATACAGCGACCGCATCACTGCAGATGCTGCACCGATCCGTCTATCGATCTCACGCTCCATCCGTCCCTCACTCGTGAACAAGACCCCGAGATACTTAAACTCCTCCACTTGAGGCAAGGACACTCCACCGACCTGAAGAGGGCAAAGCACTTTTTTACGGTCAAGAACCATGGCCTCGGATTTGGAGGTGCTGATTTTCATCCTGGACGCTTCGGCGGCAATCCCCGAACCCGGTGGTGGACGCCGGAAGTAAGGGATGCCGTCAAGCTGAAGAAGGAGTCCTACTTATCTTTGTTGGTAGGTGGGACCCCGGAGGCAGCTGACAGGTACCGGCAGGCCAAGCGCAGCCCGTGCGGTCGCAGAGGCAAAAACTCGGGTCTGGGAGGAGTTCGGGGAGGCCATGGAGGAGGACTATCACTCGGCCTCGAAGAGATTCTGGCAAACCATCCGACGCCTCGGGAGGCAGAAGTAGCTCTCCACCAGCACTGTTTATGGTGCGGGTGGGGAGCTGTTGACCCTTACTGGGGATGTTGTCGGGCGGTGGAAGGAATACTTCGAGGATCTCCTCAATCCCATCATCACGTCTTCCGAAGAGGAAGCAGAGACTGGGGACTCAGAGGCAGACTCATCCATTAGCCTGGCCGAAGTCACCGAGGTGGTTAGAAAGCTCCTCAGTGGCAAGGCTCCTGGGGTGAATGAAATCCGTCCTGAGTACCTTAAGTCTCTGGATGTTGTGGGACTGTCTTGGCTGACACGCCTCTGCAACATCACGTGGCGATCGGGGACAGTGCCTCTGGATTGGCAGACCGGGGTGGTGGTCCCTCTGTTTAAGAAGGGGGACAGGAGGGTGTGTTCCAACTATAGGGAATCACACTCCTCAGCCTCCCCGGTAAGGTCTATTCCAGAGTACTGGAGAGGAGAATTCGACCGATGGTCGAACCTCGAATTCAGGAGGAGCAGTGTCGTTTTCGTCCTGGTCGCGGCACACTAGACCAGCTCTACATGCTCCATCGGGTGCTCGAGGGTTCATGGGAGTTCACCCAACCAGTCCACATGTGTTTTGTGTATCTGGAGAAGGCGTTCGACTGTGTCCCTCGGGGCACCCTGTGGGGGGTGCTCCGGGAGTACGGGGTCCGGGGTCCTTTGCTAAGGGCTATCCGGTCCCTGTACGACCGCAGCAGGAGCTTGGTTCGCATTGCCGGTAGTAAGTCAAACCTGAACAAATACAGCTGGAGCTAAATTAATGGAGCAACTTTAACTTTTGACCCCTGTACAAACTGAAACTGACCTTTGTCACCATTCTTGCTGTTTTTACCTCATAACTCCATAACATTCAGTCACAGATTGTCCAAACTATACCTTTTTTGGAATCTTTATGATCAGGCAAATACTGTGGTGTAGTTTTCTATATGATTGGAGCATCTTTTAATTTAGACCGGGGTGGGCAACATGTTCCAGAAAGGGCCAAGAGGGTGCAGGTTTTCTTTGCAGCCACTGACTCCACCAGGTGATTTCACTGATTAACTGATTCCATCTGCTCAAAGTGATATTAATCAGTGAAATCACCTGGTGGAGTCAGTGGCTGCAAAGAAAACCTGCACCCTCTTGGCCCTTTCTAGAACACGTTGCCCACCCCTGATTTAGACCCCTGTGTAATTCTTCAATTGACCCATACTTGGCTGCCTATTGAAAATTCAAGTGGCCAATCAGTTTTTTCAAAAGAGTTCATGTCTATGGATTATTTGTGCCAAATTTGAAGTTTGTATCACAATTTGCAGGATTCCACTCTAAATATTCTCTTATCTGCTGTTTCTGAATTGCCCTCAAAAGTATTGGAACACTTGGTATTTTACACATTTTAATTTGTTTATTCCATTTCAAATACATTTTTTTTTTCTAAAATGATCTTTCTTAACTCAAACTGAAAGCAAATCTCTACAACTTGATATAAATGAATTAAAAATATAAAATCCAGCTTCCCGGTGAAGTGGTGTAGAGCAGGATTTTCTTAAAAAGAAGACCTGAAACTTCAGCTACAATTTGACAGAAAGTACATTTGAGATGAAAGCCTAGATTTGATGTTTTGGTGAAAGAAACTTTTGTATTTCTTCATATTTGATGTAAATCAAGTCCAAGACATATTCAGTGACTTGGAAATGTTCGTGTTTTCATCCTCTGACTTGTCTAAAGAAAACTGGCAATAAAACTGATTATTATTTACAGGTTTTATCAAGTTTTAGAGATTTGCTTTCAGTTTGAGTTTGAGGAAGATAATTTTAGAAATTTAAATTCTTTATTTTTTGTATTTCTTGTATTTAAAATGGCATAAACAAGTTAAAATGTGTGAAATTCCAAGTGTTCCAATACTTTTGGAGGACACAGTATCCTAACCTTATGATGAGTACAAAATGAGTGTGGTATTATTACTGTTTTGTTTAAGAATGTTTAATTTTCACTGTTGCTGCACTTTGTGTCAAATCATAGTCATATCGTATATCATACTGATATGAAAATTCAGTAAGGTATATCTTCTATTATACATTCCAAATCTAAGGTGGAACGCTACTAGATAAGGTACACCTAATATCTTAAAAAAAGAGAGAGAGAGAGTAGAGCCACTTAGGTGCCTGGTCTTGAGAACCAGGGATGGTAGGTTGAAAAGCTTTTTTATCCCATGGGAACTCTCCCTACCCACCTAAGCGGCTAAAGAATATGGACAGCATGTATATGTGACATTTACATGACAATTTATATGACAATATTGAGCTAGGATAATTTGGCCATATTGTACAGCCCTACTGTCAACTAGCTGAAAATTTTGAATATTAATTTACATCTACATTTAAAAAAAAATCCTTAAAGTGGCAGGGAGTTAAGAGGGCTGTAATTGAGGGGTCAGCAAAAAGAAAAACGCTTAAAAAGGTGGGGAGTATGGGGGGTAGAGCCCCTCCAGAAGCTGAAAGGTTTTAGTCATGCTCATGCTCCCAAGAACAATTTTACTGAAAAAAGTCTGAAGGACCTAAAGGACATGGTTAGATGGCGAGGAGCTTTTCCAGGCATGTGAGAGGCAAATAAAGAAAAATGCTTAAAAAGGCAGGAGGTCTGGAGCTGAAAGGTTTTTGCCATGCTAATGCTCCCCTGAAGCATTTACTCAAAATAGTCAGAAGGACCTAAATGACACGGTGAGATGCTGACGAGCTTCGCTCATTCATGGCCGCAACATATGCATATTACAAAAAAAAATCCATAATAACAAAGTAATCAATCTTAATTTAATAGTCCTGAAAATATGCCATTTAATGTATCATTTATCTGTTTAAAGCTAAATGTTGTAATTCTACAAAAAATTTGCATGATTATCAAACTTTTTTTTTATTTCACTTTTGTAAAATAGAAAAAGTGTCGTGCACGCACACGGCTCTCGGAGACGGGCACGCAAAGTTCAACTCAGGAATGACGTCACTACGTACTTATTCCAGCCTGAAAATGTTCTCCCGTGTTGTTGGGTTTCGAGGGAGTGCAGGATTTTGCTATGAAATAATACATTTTTCACCGTGAAGAAAACATACAGAAACCGAATATTTTTTAGGCTGAACTTACTCGCGATTTTGGCGACTTTGAATAGTCTTTTTTTCTTCTGAGGGGGGTGAGACTACAACGGGAAGTTTGAGTGGTCGTTTTTCCCGGAGTGATGTCGAATCCTGGGACTCGGAGGAACGGTTCCAGCATCAAAATCCGGTTGACAGGTAAAAAACAGAAAAAATCTTAAGGTGCATGCTTAATAAAATCGATTGTTTTATTTACAAACCATTGATGTCAAGTTGGCGACAACAAAACAAAACATCAGCATCGGCAAACATCCTGTTAACACAGTAGCAGAAGTGCTAGCTTGTTAGCTTACATGCTAACTGAATTGCCGAGAGGACAGCGAAGGAGCAGCCGACTATCGTGCATTTCTTTGTTAAACAAACGTGCTTTTTTAAAGTTACTTTTATTATCATCAACAATAATTGATATTAAAACCCACGCTTAGGCACTTTACCGGCATCTTGGATAGCTAGCATTAGCCAGTAGTAACATTGTAGTTAACGTCGAATGCTAACATTTGCTAGCTGCACCCTTTTGTTTTTGGCTGACCACCACTAGAACCATCGTTTTTGACCCCAACGCTACCAAAGATGAAAGCAGAAAGCTCTTCTAAGATCAGTCTGTTGTTATTTAGTTTCAAATGCTAGTCTAGATAACCAGTTACTATCTTTTCGATTCATCAACATTAGCTACACAAATATCTTGACTGTTTCAACTTTCTGTTTCACCAGATTTCTGCTCTCAACTTCGGTTGTTGGTCGTTTGTTATTAAAACACCTCTGTGGACACATGATAATCTCTCTCACAGCCAAGGTGGAACAAAGATGTTTTTATTTTCTTTCTTTGTTCTTTCTTTCTATTTTTTTTTATGTAGAAAATGTGACCCCACCGGGCATCCAAGAGCCACGATTCAAATGGAAATTGTCATTCTGTGCATTTTAGCAGACTTTTTGTCCTTCTTCTGGTTCACATTTAATCAAACACACACCAGATAGCTGCTTTCCACTAAACTTTGTGGAATGATCAATTTGATCATTTTGGTGTTGGTCAGTGTCTGGATGTGGATTGTGGATCATTATGCCCCTACAAACAAAAGTCAGCGTGACTGTTTTCATCTTACGGTGGAAATAGCCTGTGACAGTTTTCACTGTACACATTAGCTAAAGAATACTACTATTCATACATAGTATAGTGTGTTGTAGATGTGTTAGGAGCTATAGTTGAGATTAGGGGTTAGGTTTTAAATTATTTTTGTTTTTTCTCTGCTGGTATGGAAGAGGATTTCACCCACTCCAGAGTGTGACACATTGTGGTGTAAGTGGCAGGGTGACAGACGTATGAGCCAGTGACTCCAAGTACAAATCCCAATCATATTAAACATGACCAGGCACCTAAGTGGCTCTACTCTACTCTTTTCTACTCTTCTATTTTACTCTTCCTTTTTAGATATTTAGATATACCTTAGTATACTAGCATAGTTCCACCTTAGAATTGGAATATAATCATAAGATATACCTACTGAATTTTCATGTTATTTACTTATTTATTTTTCTACTTCAAGTATTTCATGACTGTGGTGAAGTTAGAAAGATGGATAATCCCACATATTTTGAAATACATTTTGGATTATTAAAGATCGTCACTTTGAAAGATAATTTTGGTCCTACATACGGATTTCCACTGTACAGTTAAATAGTCTGTGACACCATTTTCACCATACTGTGAAAAAGCCATTGTCCATCAAAAATTTTAATGTGTATATAGTAGAGGTGCACCGATCGATCAGCCACCGATCATTATCGGCCGATCACGGTTTGATCGGTGATCGGCAAAATGCGCCGATCAAAAGGACCGGTCACAACAATGCACAGTTGTTTTGGGGGGTGTTTGTCAGGAAAATGATAATTTCTCTACATTGATTACAGACCCTGCAGTGGGTTCGTGATCAACTTTTCTGCAGCGCGGCTTTGCTCTGAACCTTGAACCAATCGAAGCAGTGGTTCGCAGATTGAAGCAATGCTTCGATCTGTTGCTTCGTTTATACTTTCTTTCACTTAATTTTCCCTCGCTAAAACCCTAAAGAGCATACGTCTGTGAGTATTATTTACCTTGTCTATGTTAAACCGACCTGTTATGGTCTTCTGAAACAGTTGATAGATGTATTTTATAACTTAAAAACGGGAGCGATGCTAACGCGTTAGCACGTCTATGGCATTTTCAATGTTAAAAGTTAGCATTACGTATTTGCAGCTGTCATCACGTTCGGGTGCATTTGTTTTCAAATTGTAATATTTCTTAAATGTATTTTTGTTTATATATTAATAATCTAATGCTTATTATATACAATTTTAGAGAAAGAGACAAAAAGAACCTGAATAGAAACACAACAGAAAATATATAATAGCAACTAACAATGAACATACATAAATAAATAAATACATACATACAGAAATAAATGTTAAGTAAGTGTAAGTGTTTCCTGTGAACACCTAGTGTCGCTTACACCTCCATTTCATCCCTGTCTTATTTAAGTTTAATGACAGTCAAACCATATTTTCAATATGTTAATTTCTTCAGTGATTTCCTCCAGAACTTTCTGCCAAGCTAGAAAACTGCTGCATCCTAGTAAGAGCAGAATACTACTGGAATTAATTTTAATAAGGAAAGTTGTTTTGTTTTTTTTCTCACCTAAATGGATGCTGCACTCACTCCAGTTTATTGTCTGGAATAGTCCCAGATTGCATTTCAGAGCTTCTAGAATTGAAACATTTTCGTGCGGGTGGTGTTGGGGGGTAATTTTGTTTTTCACCACTTTCATCCCTGAATATGTCAATCGTGAGTCATGTTTGTGCGGATTAAAGTTACTAACTGGGACTCCTGTCTTGTTGCGAGAAAGAAACGAGAATCGTCCTCCGTTCTGTTCACACAGCTCCAAACGCTGTGTGGCTCTCTGATGAGTCAAGTTAGAATGATAGAGTCCAGTCTGAATTAATAACTTCAAAGTGAAACACCGTTTTGTTTATTTTTGTTTTTGCTTTCCTCTGTGACGTAAACTCATTTTGACTTCTGATATGAGCTGGACGGACAAGGAGAGCAGTCGCCATCATCTAATGTAGTCATGTCCGTCCAGCTCATATCAGAAGTCAAAATGAGTCAAATGGCTCTGAGAGATCTAAATAGACTGCTGTGTAATGAATGGTACCACACTGCCATCTAGTGGATATCCAGTATGCGTGAGTGTGTATTTGTGAATCAGTAGGCATTTGTTTGTGGATCTGTGGATTTCGCGAAAAGAATGTCTCAAAATTACGTCACAGAGGAAAGCAATGAATGCATGTAATTGGTGATCCACAAATGCTGAAACCATCCATCCATCCATTTTCTTCTGCTTTATCCGGAGTCGGGTCGCGGGGGCAGCAGCTCAAGCAAAGCCGCCCAGACCTCCCGATCCACACACACCTCCCCCAGCTCCTTCGGGGGAACCCCAAGGCGTTCCCAAGCCAGCCGAGAGATGTAGTCCCTCCAGCGTGTCCTGGGTCTTCCCCGGGGCCTCCTCCCAATGGGACGTGCCTGGAACACCTCTCCAGCGAGGCGTCCAGGGGGCATCCGGAAAAGATGCCCGAGCCACCTCAACTGACTCCTTTCGACATGGAGGAGCAAATACAAATACAATTTCCAGTTTTACAAATGTCTTTTTTTTTTTTTTTTTTTTTTTACAGATTAAGTTTTATATTTGCAAATACAACATTATTTGCAAAGACCAATTTACAAGTTACAAATATGAAATTTGCATTTGTGGATATCTGAACACATTTGCAAATCAGTGATTATTTGTAGATCACCCTGTGTGTGCATTTACAAATATTAATGAGACAATTTTAACCCCATAGAATGAGGGCTGTATTTTACATTCTCAATGTTCTGTAGGCTGTAACCTGAGCAACATGAAACATGGAAAAGAAAAGCTTGCTGGTAGAACAAAGTCAGTGTAATAAAACAAAAGTTGGCAGTTTATTCTAGTGTCTTTATTTGAATGCATGTTTTTGTTTTCATCATTAAGTTTTAATGCAAAAATAGTCCTATACATTAGACCTATAGTCTTATTTTGGGCATGATCCAAATATGTACTTGATCGGTATCGGCCTTGATCGGTATCGGCCGATCAAAATTTCAGTGATCGGTGATCGGCCTAAAAAATCCTGATCAGTGCACCTCTAGTATATAGGAATCGCATGGTCTTGTAAGTGCAGTTATGCTGAAAACATTTGTTGGATTTTGTTGAAGCTTCATGCAGTGGCAGCACACTATATGAAGATGTGCATGAAGGAAAATAATTCTGCTCCTACATCTTCGGTGGAAGATAATTGGAGTTTTGTGTTCTATTGATGCTTCGTTGTGTGACAGTGACATTGTAGGCACAACTTCACCTAAACCACTTCATGGGTTTCAAAGAACTTTCACACAATGTTAGCACTCCATCTGAAGATCTGCATGAAGAAAATAATTCTGGTCATATATCTTAAAGGGGGTATAATGGGTTTGTTGTTTTAAAAATATTTTTATCAATTGTATGTGGAGAAATTGACCATTCTGTGAATTCAAGTATTTCATCATAAAATATTTACTTGCCACAATATGCAAGCAGCTAGTATGGCAGAAAGTGGAGTATTGATTTGTGAGTTTGTTTATCGCTCTCTAGTTTGATCACTCTGTTTAATGTAATGAGGCGCTGTTCTCTTTTAATCCATTTCTCAGAAACAAATATAATGATGAAATTGTATCACATGGCAGTCAGTTAACAAGAGGAATATTGTAGAGACTTGGATAACAGTGTATTATAGTCCAGTATGTACCAGGCAAATCCTCCAGCACAACTAGGGTTGGGTATCGAGAACCGATTCTTTTCAAGAATCGTTAAGAAATTATTTGATCCACCAGTATCGATAGCATTTTTGGTTTGACGATTCCCTTATCGGTCCTTCAGAATGGCCATTGTTTTTGAGGGTGTTTATCAGGAAAACTATCATTTCTCTGTGCTGATTGCAGGCCCTGCAGCGGGTCTGTAATCAACCGCTTCTACAGCGACTGTGCTTGAACCTTGAACCAATGACTTGCTTTTCAGAAGCAAGTCTGCTTCTAACCCCTCTCAGAGCCATTAAAATATGTCAATTGTAGGGATGGGTATTGATAAGATTTTATCTATTGATACAATTATCGATTCCACTTATTGATCCGATTCCTTATCAATACCTCTTGTGACTTTTCTGTGTACTACAAGTAGGCATTACAGGTTTTCTATGTCAACAACATTTTATTGAGTCAGAGTAAATAAATATGAAATTGGTCACCGGATCCTTGATCTCTGGACGTAAATAAAAATAAACAAAATGTGTAGTTCTGTAGTTTTTGTCAAAAGCATTTTCTTTCACATGTTAAAGGCATGAAAGTCTCTCCATACATCTGAGCTGAACTCAGACAGCTGCTGGAATCTGCAGGTCTGCAGCCATACAGTCTTGGGCTGCTGCATGTCAGTGCAGGATGTCTCATTTTGGGAGGAAAACATTTTGATCGATTGCAGTTATATTACGTTTGGAAAGAGGTGTCATTTGATTTAAACAGCGATTCACTTTGAACTTATTAATTCCGACAGATTCTATCTTTCAAACTTGACTCAGCAGACAGTGGCGCAGCGTTTGGAGCAATGGAACGGAGGGTGATTCTTGTTTTTTTCTCGCAACAAGACAGGAGTCCCGGTTAGTCACTTTAATCCGGACAAAAGTGACTCACGATTGACATACTTTAAGGGCTTTGAGAGGGGTTAAGAAGTGGAGTTGCTGCTTTTGAAGAGGAGTGAAGCAAAGAACCAACAAAGCAGCGGATCAGAGCACTGCTTAATTGGTTCAAGGTTCAAAGCAGATCCACACTGCAGAAATGGTTGATTACAGACCCACTGTAGGGTCTGTAATCAATGTAGAGAAATGATCATTTTCTTGACAAATACCCCCAAAAACAACAGCCACTCTGAAGGACCGATAAGGGAATCATCAAGCAAAAAGGCTATTGATGTCGGTGGATCGAATAATTTCTTAATGATACCCGAAAAGAAGCGGTTCTTGATACCCAACACTAGTCAATTGTGAGTCACTTTTGTGACCAGTGATCAATTTCATATTTATTTACTTTAAGAGTCAATAAAATGTTGTTGACATAGAAAACCTGTAAAGCCTACTTTTAGTACACAGAAAATTCACAGGAGGTATTGATAAGGGAATTGATAAGGAATCGGATTTATAATGGCTATCGATATCGATAAAATCTTATCAGTACCCATCCCTGAGCACAACACTGATTTTTATGGATATGTACTGTTTTTGTCAGGTTTATATATATATATATATATATATATATATATATATATATATATATATATATATATATATATATATATATATATATATATATATATATATATTATATATATCAGGGTTCTCCCCAGAACTTTTTACTATAGAAGTGCTGTTGCCAACTATTACCCAAAGCAGCATACAACGCTTCCACTCAGGGTCTCATCCAACCTTGTGTCTTCAAGTCCTAAGACAAAAGTGAAAATCTTTTAGTACTGTTTCTGTTCTGACTCTGTGCTAAATTGTTGATTAATGAAATTAATCTAAAATGTTTGTATTTCATTGACACTTATATATGTTACAAATGTGCAATAAACTTATTTGAAAGAAAAAAGAATGTACAGAAAGACAATTGAAAATGTGGGAAATTCCCCTGCATAATTTTCAATTTGAAAAGTTTATTTTCCAATTCACAATATCACCAGGCTGGTGGCATTCACTTCAAAGTGTGAAATTCTTACCTTGTCCTTGTGATTCAGTTTTTGGCACCCTTCTACATTGTCAAAAAAATGTAAGTGCTAATGTCAAACATGTAACATAAGAAATAACTAAATTTGATACAGAAACCAATTTACACAGACTAAAAAGTACTTATGCCTTTCTTCTTGCAAGAAGAATAACCCCAAAAACTATCCTTTAGATCTAAAAAAAAAAAAAAAAAAAAAAGCCAAAAACAAGTACAAAGACAAATGTTAAAACATAACAGAATGTAAAGAATCCAGCACCAAAATCTCAAAGAATAAAAGTATATCTTGGTACCTCAAGAATTTCGATTTCCGTTCTACCGTTTTCTTCATAAAAGCCTCCCTGTTCACTGTCACAGGGGCTGCAGCATTGTTGTTAGCCTCCAATCTGGTCGATCCCGTTGCAGACAGCATCAGTTGAGCCGGTTGTGCACTGGCCTCGATGTCCGTGGACCGGTTCTCATTCCGTGTGCTCCAGGACTCAACGTTTCTGCTCCAGCACTGAGTCCTGGAGCACAGAGCAGGTTCCACGAGCGGAGAACACAGGAGTTCAGGGGGCGACCCCTCCCCAAAGAAAAGTCCCAAACACCTTTTTGTATTATTTGTATTTTCGATTTTACCTTTTTGTATTGCTTTATTTTATTTTAGCCACTAACACAGTCAGGACAGTCACCAACACAATAGAAATGCTACAAAAACAATGAATTAGGGAAATAGGGAAAAATACACATGGATATTGAGGTGGAGTATCTGTACAAATTTTGAGTGGAACAAATATAATTTGTGTGGCATCTTATTGCATGTAAATAGCCACAAAAAACGCCTGAAGCATTTCCTGCATTTTAATGTGAATTGTTGTATATAACTTTGTTTATGCTACATTTTTACATATATTTTTAAAGTTTACAATTTATATTTGCATTCTAAGTTCCGAAAATGGTTTGTTAAAAATATGTCTGGTTTTCACAGTAAAAAAAAACAAAACTTTTTTCTGATTCAGATTTTATGTTTTGGGGTGAATATTGGGTCACTTTTTAATGCAGTATGTCAGAATGAAAGAAAAGCTGTAAAGTCACACAGGTGAGGTTGTGCTGAAAAAAATGACACCAAACAAGGCCAGGAAAACAGTTTTTAAGGTAAATTATGAAGGTAAAGCCAAAAGTAGTCAAAAATGCCCCAAAATAGCCAAAATTCCAGAAGGTTAAAGACATCCTGTAAATTGTTATAAAACAGAGTGATTGACAAAGATATTGTCATTCTGCTGTTCATATTTATGCACATCTCACAAACAATATGGTAAAATATTTTATCAAATCTTTGTATTCATGTCTGTCATAGATAAAACATTCTGTTGTAACAGGCAGTGGTGAGAATAGAAAGATTGCAGTAAAGTTTTGACCATATTTCCTTACGAGAAGAACGGATATTAGCTACAGAATGACAATACTGTCATTTGTTGTAAGTGCATCTGTGAGAGGTATGAATGCTAAGATTTTATCAAATATTTAGCCATATTTCTCTTTGAGTGTTTTTTTTTTTTTCATTGATTTTGAACCGAACCTGTTCACAGAATGGCAGAGGTTTGCCGCCTACAAATATCTTTAGCAAAAAGTTAGGTTTTTTCTCTCCCCAGACCTCACTTTCATCACTGAATACAACTAAGTCCCCATTAAAAAAACAATAGTTTATCATTCTTGGCATCAGAAAAAAGTGATGAGGGAGGGTGTGTTTTTGTTGTTGTTTTTTGTTTTAGTTTGCCATGATGCAACAAGAGAATCAGCACAGAGCTGCAACTTCCTGTGGATAATCTCACCTTGCAACCGTTGCACTTTGCGTCCAACCTACCTCCATTGTCAAGTGGCAAGTTCCGGGCCCGACTCTGTAAACTATGAAATAATGATAATGAAATTCGCCAGGATAATGAAATTAAGGAAGTAATTAATAATAAATAATAATGAAATATTTGTGCCAAAAAATATGCGGGCTGCTTTCAGCATGCAGGTGGGGATGATAAACTAATGGGTTTTTTATTGACGAAATGGTAAAAGAAAGAAAAATACTTTTTAAGATTTGCCTTAAAATATCCAACTAAAGTGGCTTGCATCCTGATTACAAGGCTTGAGGCACATACGTTTTAACAAATTCAGAAAGAACTATTGAATCTGACTCTGTATCTGTATTGGCAGTTGTGTATTGGAATTGGGTTGGAACTGAAAAAAAGTGGATTGGCCCATTTCTAAATGGCATGCCTATTTACATCTGAATTCCAAGTCAGGAAGATCTGTGTAGACCAAAGTCACTGATCTGATGTCACAACAGTGTGGTTGTGCCCCCAGAATGACAATATACTGCAGTCCACCAGGGCATTTGCACTGGTTTAAAAACGAGCTTGGATGAGTGTCACTCTCACTACCAACTCAGTTTGACCAAAGGCAGAGCTGAGCTCCATTATATATCAATCAATTTTTCAATCAATTTTATTTATATAGCGCCAGATCACAACAAACAGTTGCCCCAAGGCGCTTTATATTGTAAGGCAAGGCCATACAATAATTACGTAAAAACCCCAATGGTCAAAACGACCCCCTGTGAGCACGCACTTGGCGACAGTGGGAAGGAAAAACTCCCTTTTAACAGGAAGAAACCTCCAGCAGAACCAGGCTCAGGGAGGGGCAGTCTTCTGCTGGGACTGGTTGCGGCTGAGGGAGAGAACCAGGAAAAAGACATGCTGTGGAGAGGAGCAGAGATCAGTCACTAATGATTAAATGCAGAGTGGTGCATACAGAGCAAAAAGAGAAAGAAACACTCAGTGCATCATGGGAACCCTCCAGTCTAAGTCTATAGCAGCATAACTAAGGGATGGTTCAGGGTCACCTGATCCAGCCCTAACTATACGCTTTAGCAAAAAGGAAAGTTTTAAGCCTAATCTTAAAAGTAGAGAGGGTGTCTGTCTCCCTGATCCGAATTGGGAGCTGGTTCCACAGGAGAGGAGCCTGAAAGCTGAAGGCTCTGCCTCCCATTCTGCTCTTACAAACCCTAGGAACTACAAGTAAGTCTGCAGTCTGAGAGCGAAGCGCTCTATTGGGGTGATATGGTACTATGAGGTCCCTAAGATAAGATGGGACCTGATTATTCAAAACCTTATAAGTAAGAAAAAGAATTTTAAATTCTATTCTAGAATGAACAGGAAGCCAATGAAGAGAGGCCAATATGGGTGAGATATGCTCTCTCCTTCTAGTCCCCGTCAGTACTCTAGCTGCAGCATTTTGAATTAACTGAAGGCTTTTCAGGGAACTTTTAGGACAACCTGATAATAATGAATTACAATAGTCCAGCCTAGAGGAAATAAATGCATGAATTAGTTTTTCAGCATCACTCTGAGACAAGACCGTTCTAATTTTAGAGATATTGCGTAAATGCAAAAAAGCAGTCTTACATATTTGTTTAATATGCGCTTTGAATGACATATCCTGATCAAAAATGACTCCAAGATTTCTCACAGTATTACTAAAGGTCAGGGTAATGCCATCCAGAGTAAGGATCTGGTTAGACACCATGTTTCTAAGATTTGTGGGGCCAAGTACAATAACTTCAGTTTTATCTGAGTTTAAAAGCAGGAAATTAGAGGTCATCCATGTCCTTATGTCTGTAAGACAATCCTGCAGTTTAGCTAATTGGTGTGTGTCCTCTGGCTTCATGGATAGATAAAGCTGGGTATCATCTGCGTAACAATGAAAATTTAAGCAATGCCGTCTAATAATACTGCCTAAGGGAAGCATGTATAAAGTGAATAAAATTGGTCCTAGCACAGAACCTTGTGGAACTCCATAATTAACCTTAGTCTGTGAAGAAGATTCCCCATTTACATGAACAAATTGTAATCTATTAGATAAATATGATTCAAACCACTGCAGCGCAGTGCCTTTAATACCTATGGCATGCTCTAATCTCTGAAATAAAATTTTATGGTCAACAGTATCAAAAGCAGCACTGAGGTCTAACAGAACAAGCACAGAGATGAGTCCACTGTCTGAGGCCATAAGATCATTTGTAACCTTCACTAATGCTGTTTCTGTACTATGATGAATTCTAAAACCTGACTGAAACTCTTCAAATAGACCATTCCTCTGCAGATGATCAGTTAGCTGTTTTACAACTACCCTTTCAAGAATTTTTGAGAGAAAAGGAAGGTTGGAGATTGGCCTATAATTAGCTAAGATAGCTGGGTCAAGTGATGGCTTTTTAAGTAATGGTTTAATTACTGCCACCTTAAAAGCCTGTGGTACATAGCCAACTAATAAAGATAGATTGATCATATTTAAGATCGAAGCATTAAATAATGGTAGGGCTTCCTTGAGCAGCCTGGTAGGAATGGGGTCTAATAGACATGTTGATGGTTTGGATGAAGTAACTAATGAAAATAACTCAGACAGAACAATCTGAGAGAAAGAGTCTAACCAAATACCGGCGTCACTGAAAGCAGCCAAAGATAACGATACATCTTTGGGATGGTTATGAGTAATTTTTTTCTCTAATAGTTAAAATTTTATTAGCAAAGAAAGTCATGAAGTCATTACTAGTTAAAGTTAAAGGAATACTCGGCTCAATAGAGCTCTGACTCTTTGTCAGCCTGGCTACAGTGCTGAAAAGAAACCTGGGGTTCTTATTTTCTTCAATTAGTGATGAGTAGTAAGATGTCCTAGCTTTACGGAGGGCTTTTTTTATAGAACAACAGACTCTTTTTCCAGGCTAAGTGAAGATCTTCTAAATTAGTGAGACGCCATTTCCTCTCCAACTTACGGGTTATCTGCTTTAAGCTGCGAGTTTGTGAGTTATACCACGGAGTCAGGCACTTCTGATTTAAAGCTCTCTTTTTCAGAGGAGCTACAGCATCCAAAGTTGTCTTCAATGAGGATGTAAAACTATTGACGAGATACTCTATCTCACTTACAGAGTTTAGGTAGCTACTCTGCACTGTGTTGGTATATGGCATTAGAGAACATAAAGAAGGAATCATATCCTTAAACCTAGTTACAGCGCTTTCTGAAAGACTTCTAGTGTAATGAAACTTATTCCCCACTGCTAGGTAGTCCATCAGAGTAAATGTAAATGTTATTAAGAAATGATCAGACAGAAGGGAGTTTTAAGGGAATACTGTTAAGTCTTCAATTTCCATACCATAAGTCAGAACAAGATCTAAGATATGATTAAAGTGGTGGGTGGACTCATTTACATTTTGAGCACAGCCAATTGAGTCTAATAATAGATTAAATGCAGTGTTGAGGCTGTCATTCTCAGCATCTGTGTGGATGTTAAAATCGCCCACTATAATTATCTTATCTGAGCTAAGCACTAAGTCAGACAAAAGTTCTGAAAATTCACAGAGAAACTCACAGTAACGACCAGGAGGACGATAGATAACAATAAATAAAACTGGTTCCATATATGCGCACACAGAGCTTGCTTGTTTGCTGTGGGGGATCTGTCACACTTTAGAACCAGTCGACCTGGACAGTAAGGGGATTTTATAGCCTTTCTGTGCGCAGTCTGCAGCGCTTGTGTCTTCTGACTGCCTCTCACTCATTTCTTCAGAATGACAACAATTATTAACGCTGTCAGGTGTCTCAGGAGCAATCGTGCTGGACATTATGAATCAAGAGAGTAGAAACATTGCCAAAAAAAAACACACTAAAGCCTGGTTCACACAGCAAGATTTTTAAATTATCTGTAGGTTTCCAGAACATGAGAGACCAAACACGTGGAGAAAAAAAAATCATAGATCTAACAGAGTTGGTCATACGGTGTGTGGTGTTCAGCCACACGATAAAGACAACACACCATGGATGAACAGATTTCACAAAACATTCCCCGGTCAGACAGGAAATCTTACAAAATCTCTCGAGACTAAAAGTGACTTCAGAGTAAACAAACAGCAATAGTTTTTGGACTATTTACAACAGAGGAAAACAATGATACAAAAACAAAAATAAAAGGCGTTCTTTGGAAGGAGTGGAGACATCGCGACCACCGGACTTTGTGGTAAGCCATAACAGCCGATTTGATTTTAGGTTCCGCTCCGTGCGTCCATCGCCTTGCTGTCTCATTGGCTGCACGTCACATTCAGCAGGCTGTGTGGTTGTTTGTGGTCGGGGGACACCACACACGCTGTGATATAGGGCCAAGACAATCCAACATGTTGAATATCCCAGATTTGCGGTCTAAAGGCTCCTGACGTCCTTCTGAGCAGATCAGAGTGCTCTTAACACACCACACATGGCAGGAATATCTGTTAAGATTATCTTTAGCATCATCACGATAGTTGGTGTGTCCTGAAGATTGTCAGAAGGGGAAGATCGGGTCCAATATTGGCCTAATTATCTTGCCGTGTGAACCAACTGGCAAAAAGTAAAGCAGCAGCTTGCTAAACACACCAGAGCCATCTTTTTGCTCAGCTAACCTGTAACAGAAACCCAGCTTTATTTATGTCGTGATATGACAGTAAAATCTCAGTACTACCTCAGAATTACCAACTTGCAGTCGAATGCAGCAAGGCTACCAGAAAGCGCAGAATAAGCTATTTTAGGTGTCAGTAGGTTTCACTCTGGTAGCATATACATGAGCATCTTGTATCTCTTGGAGAGATTTAATATATGTGTAGAGTCTTTTGCAGTATCCCATGAAGGATGATAAAGAGAATATTAGAAATTGTCCCCAAAAAAAAAGGCTCAGGGGGTGACCTTTGTTCTTTGCCTCAGTGCAGCATTTAGCAAATTAAACGCTTGGCGTAAGGAACGAGCGTAATGTTCGAAAGATTTCTCAGTGAGCATCAGTTTTTCAAAATATTTGAGGTTTTATGTCAGAATAGTGGCTCATTAAGTGGCCAAGTGGTTAATGCGCTTGGTTTCAGTTCAGAAGGCTCCGGGTTCAAATCCCACCCCTGCCACATTTCTCCATGTAATGTGGAGTTGCATCAGGAAGGGCATCCAGCGTAAAACCTGTGCCAATTCAACATGCAGATCCACCTTGGATTTGCTGTGGCGACCCCGAGTGCAAACAAGGGAGCAGCCGAAGGGACTTTTATTTCAGCATGGATGCAAATAGAGGTTATTGCCCCCAACTGTGCCCTGCCTCCACAGGTATGAATGGAATTCTAATTGGGTGAGGAATGTATGTTGAGCCAATGGGAGTGTATCACTGCCAGGCTATTTGGCTCTGAAAGCAAAGAGGTTGTTTGGCCTGCATGTCTGTCTTTGCCAGACAAAAAACAGAGATGTTTTAGGCTAGTTTAGGTTTCAGAGTCCAGATTTTGTATATGTGGATTTTTCTAAGAACTTGAAATAGTTGGTGTATCGGCATGAGAAAACAAATACGTCAAATTAGTTGAACTGAACTCTTCTGTTAAACCCTAATTGAAGAGAATTCTTAGAAATATAAATTTGTAATGTTGGCCTCACCAAAGAAACATTTACTTAAAAGATTTCCTATTTGTTTTTGGGATGCAGTGTGAACCTTAATATGTGAAAAGTATTAAGTAAGTATCAGAAAGTACATAAAGATAACACTGAATGCTTGGCGAGTCTTTCATTGGCAAACCGCATATAGGTAGTTATGTACCACCACAGGGGTTGCGACTTTGCCTGATCAAACAGAAAACAAGCAAACTGAAACAAGTCAGAGTTCCGATTTTTTTATTTATTTATCGCTCAATATTTCAAGTTATTATTTGATAAATTGTTTGCTGTTTTGATAACTTGAATGACATGCGATTCCTTAAAACGTCTACTGTTGTAAGCAATTTAATACATTAATAACTTCCTGGTCATTTCCAGAAAAAATAAAAGTGTGTGTGTGTGTGTGTGTGTGTGTGTGTGTGTGTGTGTGTGTGTGTGTGTGTGTGTGTGTGTGTGTGTGTGTGTGTGTGTGTGTGTGTGTGTGTGTGTGTGTGTGTGTGTGTGTGTGTGTGGTTTCACTATGATAGTTGATTATTATTGTTTTTTTAAATTCTTACAACTTCTTGCAACTTCAAGTATTGAGGAAAGTACCCAAGAAGAAGTTTTGCCTAATCTCTTTATAGTTTCTACTTATTCCTTCAGTTTTGTTGAATGGAGTTCTTCCTGTAATTGGTCTCGTTAGCCATGGATTAAAACAAAAAAAAAAAAACAAGAGAACCAGTTGAGCTGCTGCTGGGTGCTTGTTTGACAGCTGGCACATTAGCATAATGAAGAGATTCCTGGTGAAGCTGAAAAGTCCCAGTGTTAAAATAGGGGAGCCCTTTTTCTCTGTCAACACATTGGAGAGTAAGAGTATTGGATAACCCAGCACTGTAGTGACAGAGAAAGACTTCCTTTAAAACTGGACCGGAAGTTAAGGCAGGGGCATTTTGGCAAGTTCATCCTCACCCTTTCTCATGCTCCTTCTCTTTTTGTGTAAGAGGTTAGGTTATGCCCTATATTGCCCCTACAGTTTTATGGGCATGGTGAGCCCCCAGGCTAATGAGAACCTCACCAGGCTAGATATAGTTTTTTAAATAATGCCATTTGAATGTCGATCATTTTGGTGTATCTGTAGTGCCTTGGCTGTTGCTTTCCATCACACAGTTTTCTGTGGAATAATTGTTCTTGTTGCGTTTTAACTACAGAGGTATAATATAAGGTTGATCAGCCACAGCATGAAGTTAGGGGTAGGGGGTTTCTAAATGAAGGCGTGTCTCTCAATGAGACGAAGAGTGAGTACTGTGTGTGAGATGCCTCCGTTCGGGAGGTCCTTTCTGCAGTTAGCGGTCAGCTAACAGGCAAGCACTGAGAAGTTATGTTGCTGACATGTCCCCTGAGCACCGCAAACCCAAGACAGCAACGTGAAATATTTGCAAAGCTGTTGAGCCGAGAGGCGGATGGTCCATCATGACCCGAATCAAACATTTAAGAAAGTGCCACATTAAATAACGCAAGGATTTTTTTTTTTTTACCGGAGCAGAAAGACAAAATTAGCCAGGATGAGACGAATTGCCCAGACTGACTTCAAATATACACTTATTAGTTTTTGGTGGTTTTGTAAATAAGGAAATGCTCTCTCTGATCGTCCCAAAAACACTTCACGTATTCAGAGCAGGTGTGCCAACAGATGAAACTTCAGCCATTGACCCAGCAGTAAATAAATGTATTTAATTCTTTCACCAAAACATCAAATGTAGGTTAACTCCTGGCAAATTGCAGCTGAACTTTTGGATCTTCTTTTTAAGAAAATCCTTCCCACTTCATCATGAAGCTGTATAACTGGGGACATAAAATATCCTCATATAAAATCAAGAATAAGGATGATAATAATATTATTAAAGTAACAAAGTTCTGGTACCGGAATAATATCGGTATCGGCAGATATCCAAATTCATGGATCAGGATTGGATCAGACGTTAAAGTTACAAGAATTGTGCATACAAAGCCCAAAAGCATCCTTTTTTCTTTTGTAAAATTTACCAACCATTTTGTCTTGGAAAAATCATCAAATGACCTACGGAATTGCTTGGGGCATGAAGGATACACCTGATGGATCCTTCATTTTCGGGGGAAAGAATGCTGCACATATTGACCTTCTTGCAAGCAGCGTTTGAAATGGGACACCCTAGTCATGCAATATATGAAGTACAGGGCTGGTGATTGCAGCCTTTGAGGCTGTATCCTACTTCAGTGAGTTTACAGCATTGAAGAGAAACAAACAAAATGGACACATTATTTAAAAAAAAAATTTACATTTTGAAACAATTGTGAGTATCGAAAACTGGTTCTTTTCGGGTATCGTTAAGAAATGATTCGATCCACTGACATCAATAGCCTTTTTGCTTAAGATTCCCTTATCGGTACTTCAGAGCGGCCGTTGTTTTTGAGGGTGTTTGTCAGGGAAAAGATAATTTCTCTATGTTGATTGCAGACCCTGGAGCGGTTCTGTAATCAACCACTTCTGTAACAGCTCCCCTTTGAAGCTTGAACCAGTGAAGCAGTGCTCCGACCCGCTGCTTCGCTGGTTCTTTGCTTCACTGCTTTTCAGAAGCAGCAATTCTGTTTCTTAACCCCTCTCAAAGCCATTTAAAGATGTCAATCATGAGTCATTTTTGTGCGGATTAAAGTCACTAACTGGGACTCGTGTTGCGAGAAAGAAACGAGAATCGTCCTCCGTTCCATTCGCACAGCTCCAAACACTGCGTCGCTCTCTGCTGAGTCAAGTTAGAGTCCAGGCGGAATTAATAACTTCAAAGCGAATTGCCATTTTAAATCAAATGACACCTCTTTCCAAACGTTGTAAAACAAACAATAAACTACAATCGACCAAAATGCTTTTTTCCTCCCAAAATGAGACGTCCTGCGTTCTTTATGAATTACATTTGATGTTGACGTGTAGCACATTTGAGCTCAGCTCAGAGGTATGGAGTGATATTCATGCCTTTAATGTCTGAAAATGCTTTTGACAAGAACTACACATTTTGTTTATTTCTATTAATGGCCACAGATCAAGGATCCAGTGAACAATTTCATATTTATTTACTTTAAGACTCAATAAAATGTTGTTGGCACAGAAAACCTGTAAAGCCGACTTTTAGTACACAGAAAATTCACAAGAGGTATCGATAAGGGAATTGGATCAGTACGAGGAATCGCTAATTGTATCAATATCGATAAAATCTTATCGATACCCATCCCTAATTGTGAATCATTAAGGATAATAATCACAAATTCAGACGTAAATCTATTCCCCCTCCGACAACATCCCTAACATTTATAGTCAAAGTCCCTCCCAGTCATCACTAACACATCTCAGAGTGCATGTTCCCAAACTTTAAAAGCACTCCGGTAAAACGTGTACACAAGAGGAGGCTGGGCCTGATGTGGCCCCTGGGGTGCCAGCTGGTAACCCTTGTCCATGCACTATGCAGACAACAGCTGGAGCTTAAAGTCACGCTGCAGACAGGACTTTTAACGCGACAGATTGTGTAAACAGTAAAAGAGTGTTTTGATTGGGGGTGGGGGGTGAAGTACAAAATATATTAGAAGATGGAGGTTGCCATTAGACCCTTTTTATGTATGTTGTAGGTAGATTCTGGTGTCTTCTGTTGAAAGCTCTGTCTGCTAACATCTGTATTTTTCGTTGGCGTTATTAACAAAATATTTCTGGTCTGAGGGGTTCTTTTTGCATGTTACAGAGACCAGTTATAATGGATGCTTGCCCTACGGATCAATAGTGGGTTTAGTAATTTTGTAGCATATATAGAGAAAACCGTAGCGCCCATGCTGCAAAACCAGTAGGACATTTTTCCATTTAATGTGACAGTGGCACAAGGTTGCTGCCCTTCCTAATCTATGAAAAAGTAATGACACAAAAGCAAAATACTCCATTGGCTCAGAGAGGTTTATTCCATCCTCTGTTGTGTCTGAAGGGCTGAGGTCTGAGGAGATTTGGGGGACACAACCTGAGTGTCCTGAATGATGCTCATGTGATATTTATTTATTTGTTTGTTTGTTCTGTTTTATATGCCCAGTCATTGGTAAAAGTGATAATTTGACAGAAAAATACATGGTTTTTCAAATAATGATCAAGATTTACAAAATTATGGTAGGATTAACTAAATGGTTTGCACTTTTTCAGCACAGTGCACCTTGCGATTTTAGGTTTTTTGGTTGTCGTCATCCCCCCCCCCCACTGAGCACTACTGAGCTTGAAAAATTCTATGGAAAACACTGTTACGGAATGTATGAGTCAAAAGGAGGAATGGAAGGGGTTGATGAGGAAGAGGGAAGGATATCCTGCAGTCATTCTCTGTTGGTTAATCACAGCAGAGTTTTGCCAGACACATCTACACCACCGCAGCCACCACATCCGAAAACGTCTGTGTGACTGGTCAGCTTCCTGAATGACTGCTTGAAATGAACCTTATGCCAGATTTTATAGGGCATCAAAGCACTTGAGTAGTGTAGCAAATTAGTCAGGCGTAACAATGTATTTTCCTGTGATTTTTCTTTGGTTCTAGACAATGTTTTCAGGTGGTTTAAAACATTTTAAAGCAATAAAAACAATAGTAAAAATGTTTATCCTGGAGTGTTTGGCTTTTTTGTTGTTGTTGGCCTGCTCAACCTTCGTTTTCATTACAGTCCTACCACACCCCTAAAACATAGTAGAATTTTTAAGTCTAGTAACCTTTATGGCTGTCAGTGTTTCCTATAGAATTTTTTTCAGGCCTGTTGGTACGCACTGAAAAAATAAGTGCACAGAGCCGGAAAATGTAATGTAAGAAATGCAAAAGCAGCAAGCAAGAAATGTCATTCTTTTAAATAAACAATTGCAAAACACAACAAAAACTGTGTAACCTAAGAACTTGCCAAAAAATGCATATTTTGAACACTGTGAGTATGATTAATTGCTGCACTTAAGCCTAAAAAAGCTAAAATGAACTTTAATAGAAGCATGCCTAAAACTGAGATCAACAAATTAAAACTTGGTTCTTCACCCACTGTGGATCCTACCCAGACTGACTGTGTGTCTTTATTTTGAAGGCTTTTGGCCCAAAAAAAAAAAAAAAAATGTCTTTATATTCACTTGTCCATCCCGTGCACTACAGCTTTTTCGCTTTTTATGGTGCGCCATACTTTCTTTCACATGCGTTGCATTTAATTGAACACCCACGATTTAAATTTAAAGTGCTTGCATCGCAACAAAGACAGAGGTGGATGAGCAAAGTCATGCAGTGCTGCTCAGAGCTCTGCCGATGCACCCAAATGATCTTTGATTTACAAATTAATTGATATTTAGTCTTGTTTTTCATTGTTTCGTTATTCATCAGTGTTTCTCTTCTATGTATTACAAGATAAACACTGGTTTAATGTGATTTTAGCTTTATTTATTTTCTAAAGACTATAGCTATGCACTCCCAGAGCAGACTATGAAGGTTTTTATTGAATTATTCATTCCGATTGAACCCTTTAATGATTAAATCACATTCAGATGCAGTTAATTGTGCAGCACAAATACAGTCACAGTTCTGAGGCAAGGCAAGCCAGTCAGCCTGGTTGGAACACAGGTGTGTGTGTGTGTGTGTGTCTGTATATATATATATATATATATATATATATATATATATATATATATATATATATATATATATATATATATATATATATATATATAAACTAAATACTCTGCACACAGAGTCTGCATCAGTATGAGCTTTGCACTGTGAATCCCCCTGACTCTGTGAGTCGCAGCTAATGCTAAACATAAATGTTGCTGTTTACATCTGCGTGCCATATTCAAGTTTTTTTGCTCATTTACAGCCTTGAGCATTCATATTATTCAACTCTTCCCACTCTAATGACTTTTTCATGCACTGTACAAGTTTGTTGCAGCCTACACAAAGTAAAATATGCTGCTTGTTTGTGTGTGTGACATTTTATTCATAACAGTTTTATGTTTTGCAGTATTATGTGCCAAGAACCTTGCAAAAAAAGACTTCTTTCGTAAGTATTGTTCTTATGACATTTTTATTCCTGTGAATCTTGCATCAGTTGAACACGTCCTCTCTGCATGTTCATTTCTCTTTTCAAAATGCTTATTATTTTCACCAAAACATCCAAATTGGGTGCAGCTACTCTGTTAAATATCATTTCCTATTGTCGTTGTTCTTTCCCTCTGGGCTAATTTATAATTCTCTTTTCTCAGCTGTCATGAAAAGTATGATATAAAAACCATTTAATATTTTTTGCAAAAGCCGTAGTGTGTTGACCCACTATGATACAGTGTACTAGATAATGTACTTTGCTGGATCAGAATGGTTTTTGCTTTTTAGTAAAAGCAGTAAAAACTGAGCAGCGTCTTTAATGACTAAATCCATGGTAAAGATGTGCATACATGTACTGTACATATATAATTTAGAGGTGTAGAACAGACTGTCACAGTTTCCCTTACTTAGAGCAATATGATTTACTGTAATACTGTGTACTGCTGTGACAAATAATCAGCTATAATTTAATCAACAACTATTTTGATAATCAGTTATTAATTTGAGTGTTTCTTTTTGCAGCGTTTAAATTCTCCCATTTCATTTTCTTAAATATGAATATTTTCTGCTTTCTTCGATAGTTTCTTTATTCATCTTCGACAATAAACAGGATATTTTTGGTTGTGGACAAAAGTGACATTTAAGGACATCAACTTGGGCTTTTGGGAGCACTGATCATCATTTTTCACCATTTTCTAACAATTTATAGGCCACACAACTAAATGACTAATCATTACAATAATCAATACTGAAAATAATTATTTGTTGTCCTACTGTGCCGCTAAAATAAAAGAGTATATTGTTAATTTTGTTGCTGTCTGGATCCTCAATGAAGAATTCTCTAAGATTCTAGTAATTTATCTTTTTTGTGCAAAGACCTGCGTAGAAAATTAAAGAAGAGAATAGAAGAATAGAATGTTGTGAAACCTATGGTTTTTCAAGGCAGTTTTGGGTTGTGTGCTGTATTCCCTACCATGCAAAAAAAGGGCGGGGTTGAATACTTTTAATGTTCACAAAATTTAGTCATCAGCTGTGTAAGCTAATTTTACTTCATTTTTCTTTTCCTCTCACTGTCAAGACATCAGCTTACAAGGATCCTTGTAATAATGTCACCATTATTACAAGGTAACATTATTATTATAATAATGGTGACATTATTACAAGGATCCTTGTAATGTCAGAAACATTACAAAGATAACATTCAGACATAAAGTCAGAAACCGATAAAACAGAACCTTTACTGTAATAATATATATAGAAAAATATATATTATTATTATTATTATTTTTTTTTTTTACTGAGGGAAAAGTGCAGTTTTAAAGCATTATTTTCCCCAGACGACACTCAAACACTTCCTCCCCCTTTATTTAATTATTAATAACATTTATAGAAGTATCTGGCCCAATGAAATCCACAGTGATTAAGGGAATTGTTACCAAGCTTGAGAAAGATGTTTTTCTGCCACCCTCATACAAATGTGGGTGACAGTTACAGCTCTACAGCACAGTTGGCTTCAACTACCCTGGATGACCCTAGACTAGAGGTCTGCCCAGGTCTAAAAGGTTTGGAACAGAGTCACAATGGACCCCTATCTCTCGTGTGTTAACCTGGATGTATGTTAAAAAGAGAGAAACCCCATCCAAAAGTAGCCTGAAGTTATAACACCCAGTGCAAAATCACCCAAAGCTAAATGCACCTAATTTACAACTCGAAGGGTAGAGAACACATGCAGTTCTGTGTAATGTGTGGCTTGTTAACAAGTGGTGAATATTAAAGTAGCAGGAACAGACTGACATTGTACTGATTCTGACTCTTAACTAGCTCATTAACTTTAGGAAAATTCTCTTGTCACTGCCAGTCTGTGAGCTCACTGATCCAACTGCAACTAGACTGACTGATATGGGGGCATCTCAGACTTTATTTTGGGGACCTATCTTTATCCTGGATTCTGTCAAACTCTAAATTATTCTTGAACATCCCACAGTGTTTTAAATTACTGTCAGAAATTATTGTCAGAAACAAGTACAAAATTACAAATTTGTTGGTTTGGAGTTTATTGCCAGATTTTGGCAAAATTCAGCTTATAGCTTTATTTTCACTAGTATCACTTTTATAATGCATGGCATGTATCATTGGAGAACATCTTTTAATTTGGAGGGTATTCTCAGGTGGAGATGTTAATCTGAATTCTGCTTTAGATAAAGAAAAAGATAGTTTTTTGTTTTTGTTTTTTTTGTGGTGTTGCACACTTGTTCAGTGCTAAAACCATTTAAAGCTGCGTTTACACATAACAACGACAAGTCACGAATGCCACGAAGTACACATTCTTGGCCGCTGATCACGAATGTGATGATTCGGGGCAGAGGCGTCACGTGTCCTCAGGAACTGCTGCAACCTGTTACCACACGTTACGATTAATGGCACATGTTGCTGGAGAATTATCAGGAACCATTACGCACGGTCAAGAAAAGTGTTGCGCGCTGTTGCGCATAACAGCGCATTGTTACGTTCTGTCACGTTGTAAACAAGGTGAATTGTCTCCACACACACACCCATATTCATCCAACTGTTGCTAACAATTCAGATCGCTCCAGTTTTTCAGAAGAACTTTGTGACTACATGCGTAGTTGGGCTCTGTGCCATGGAGTGGCGCAGAGAGGAGGAGGAGGAGATGGACAGAGCCAGATGTGTGGCTTCATGCGGCTCTCGTCTCGCGCGTTTTCCCAAACATCAGGCACATGCAGCAGGTGGAACACCTGCAGGAGCGCACTGAGGAGCACTGAAATGAGACTTTTAGCTGACTTGGTGTCAGCAATCAAACTGAATGTGGTGCAGCAGGGTTTAATTGTGCACACGCTTCTTCCTCCGCCAGACTGGAGGAGGTGCAGAGATGTCTGGCTGCAGACATCCTCTCGCTCCTCTGGTTCCTCTGGCTCAGACTCGTTCTCCCGCTCATCGGTTACAACAGCAGGTGGAACACCTGCAGGAGCGTCCTGAGGAGCTTCAGCAGGAACTGTGGAACAACACTTGGCTGACTTTGCGTCACTGTTCCTCTTCGGCATCCTGCATCAAACTGAACGCTGTGGAGCCGAGTTTAATTGTGTGCACGTAACAGAAAACTGATTCGTCGTAGCGCGCAGTGAAATGTGACACCGCGTTACAAGTCGTGTCAAAACTTGACAGTTTCCGTGTCACTTCGTAATAACACGTGACAGTTTGGGCTCCAAGAACCATCACAGGAACCATTACGAGCGTTGTCACATTCTATTAAGGATCACTACTCATCAAGACGGATCAATACGCTCAGTTGCGACCTCCACGACATGAGGCGAAACGAGAGTGGTGTGTGACATTCATGGAAGATTTTTTGACAGCCAAATCATGCTCTACGAATATCAAGAATATCACGCACCAACACGCACTATTAGGAAACCTATTCAGATGCGTTAAGTCACGTTAAGAATGTCGGGAATGTGTCACGAATGACAGAAAAATGACATTCGTAACGCGTCTTGCTCATGTGTAAACGCACCATAAAATCTGTGATGTTGAAATCTTGTTTAATTATTATTAATTTAGTGAATGTTAACAATAAAAATGGCCATATAGGTCTACCGGATCCTTTTGCCAAGGTTGTGGTGGATGGATCGGGGCAGTGCCACTCTACAGACACAGTCAAGAACACGTTGGACCCCAAATGGAATCAGCACTATGATCTGTGAGTTGCCTATACCACACCCAAAAGTTTATACTGGGCATCTGACAAAACATTTTGCCTGACAACAGACTGAACAAAATAGACTGGCAAATAGGATGTTAATGACTTTGTTTTTGTTAAAGTTACATTGGAAAGACTGATTCCATCACCATCAGTATATGGAACCACAAGAAGATCCATAAAAGACAGGGGGCAGGCTTCCTAGGCTGCATACGACTGCTTTCCAATGCCATCAGCAGGCTAAAAGATACAGGATGTGAGCTTGTGTACACACACACACACACTTTTGAATGATTGTGTGATCACAGAACCTTTATACCCCCATCACAGTAGAGGCCGAATGAGCCCGAATCCCGTCCAAATGAAAATTAGACCCACAATCGGGAGATCCATTCGCACCCATCGGACAGCATTCTGAGCACAGTCTAAACAGTCGAGCACAGTTGTGTGGCCCCCTTGAATGTCTATCTCATGTTCAAAACATTTGAGGCGCAGTCCAAGTGGAAGCACTATCGAATGGCAGTGGAAGTGCCGTCTGACTGCATTCTAAACAATCCGATGGCATGAAAACTGCATTTGAGACATTCTGATCTCATTCGGGGGACGTCTAGCATGTTTCCACCATGGCCGCATGTCCCGAATGCACCGCAAGCACACCTCAAGTGCTGCTGCATTATATCCTGCCAAACCGCAGTCAGACCGCAATCATACGGCTTGTAAGTGCCTTCTTATTGTTCTTACTGCAATCTGGCAGTTGTCCAGGTATTCTTACTGTGTTCCACCTACATTTGTACCATATTCGGAGGCTCATGCAGTCGAGGCGTGTCGGAGCGCAGTCTGGGTATTCAGACGGCTGTCCTCTTATTCCTCCCCAGATGTGGGACAAATCCCCCCCCCCCCCCCCCCCCCAATTCTGCCTATTCATCTTGGCTCGTGCTTATTCCTACTAAGTGCGATGGGGGTCTTACTGTTAGAAATTGTTAAATTGTACAAAATGTACAAGTTGATGTTTCATTTATGGGGCACTGTCATGTCAGTTCAGAAATTAAAGGATTTTTGTTCCGTTGGTTTTTGACTTTGCTGTTTTTTCCAGATCAGCGTTTAGATCTATGTAAACTGAATCCATCAGACAGTGACGCAGTGCGTGGGCAGATTGTAGGTACGGCTGCACACATTCACTTGTATTCTGTGTTTTCCTGAGTGACATTTGTACATGTATGAATTTAGTTATTTATTTGTTTGTCTGTGCTAATTACTTTTTTTTTTTTTTTTTAATTGTTCCTCTCTGTATCATAGTAGTGTTCAGAATAATAGTAGTGCTATGTGACTAAAAAGATTAATCCAGGTTTTGAGTATATTTCCTATTGTTACATGGGAAACAAGGCACCTGTAGATTCAGTAGATTCTCACAAATCCAACAAGACCAAGCATTCATGATATGCACACTCTTAAGGCTATGAAATTGGGCTATTAGTAATAAAAAGTAGAAAAGGGGGTGTTCACAATAATAGTAGCATCTGCTGTTGACGCGACAAACTCAAAAACTATTATGTTCAAACTGCTTTTTTAGCAATCCTGTGAATCACTAAACTAGTATTTAGTTGTATAACCACAGTTTTTCATGATTTCTTCACATCTGCGAGGCAAGGAGTTAACCAACTTGTGGCACCTTTCAGCTATTATTCCACTCCAAGATTCTTTAACAACATTCCACAATTCATTCACATTTTTTGGTTTTGCTTCAGAAACAGCTTTTTTGATGTCACCCCACAAGTTCTCAATTGGATTTAGGTCCGGGGATTGGGCAGGCCACTCCAAAACATTAATTTTGTTGGTTTGGAACCAAGATTTTGCTCGTTTACTCGTGTGCTTGGGATCATTGTCTTGTTGAAACACCCATTTAAAGGGCATGTCCTCTTCAGCATAAGGCAACATGACCTCTTCAAGTATTTTGACATATCCAAACTGATCCATGATACCTGGTATGCGATATATAGGTCCAACACCATAGTAGGAGAAACATGCCCATATCATGATGCTTGCACCACCATGCTTCACTGTCTTCACTGTGAACTGTGGCTTGAATTCAGAGTTTGGGGGTCGTCTCACAAACTGTCTGTGGCCCTTGGACCCAAAAAGAACAATTTTGCTCTCATCAGTCCACAAAATATTCTTCCATTTCCATTTAGCTTCACACAGGCATCTTCTAACTGTCACAGCACTTACAGGTAACTCCAGACTGTCTTTGTTCATCCTGGAGCTGATCAGTGGGTGAGCCTTTGCCATTCTGGTTAGTCTTCTATCCATTTTGATAGTTGTTTTCCGTTTTCTTCCACGCGTCTGTTTTTTTTTTTTTTTTGTCCATTTTAAAGCATTGGAGATCATTGTAGATGAACAGCCTACAATTTTTTGCACCTGCGTATGTTTTCCCCTCTCCAATCAACTTTTTAATCAAACTGCGCTGTTCTTCTGAACAATGTCTTGAACGTCCCATTTTCCTCAGGCTTTCAAAGAGAAAAGCATGTTCAACAGGTGCTGGCTTCATCCTTACATAGGGGACACCTGATTCACAACTGTTTGTTCCACAAAATTGACGAACTCATTGACTGAATGCCACACGACTATTATTGTGAACACCCCCTTTTCTACTTTTTTTACTAATAGCTCAATTTCATAGCCTTAAGAGTGTGCATATCATGAATGCTTGGTCTTGTTGGATTAGTGAGAATCTACTGTATCTACTGGTACCTTGTTTCCCATGTAACAATAAGAAATATACTCAAAACCTGGATTAATCTTTTTAGTCACATAGCACTACTATTATTCTGAACACTACTGTAAGTGCTCACAGTTTAACTGTTATCACTTAATTGTTTCTAGTGAGCTTACAGACACGAGACCGCATCGGCAGTGGTGGCCCTATGGTAGACTGCAGAGGACTGCTGGAAAATGAAGGGTGAGGAGGAACATTGGACTATTTCCTGGTGTAACATTTAGATAAACAATTACTGATTGTTACTGTAGCATGATTCAGAAATTAGTGACATCTCTTAGTTGTGAGATGTGAAGAAAGCAGATTACTGTGGAAAATTAACAAAACATTTCTGCTGTCTGTTGAGTGAGAGGGAATCCAATCATCTCAACATTGTTTTAAAAGTATAATGTAACTCGAACACTGTATCTGATTTAAGGAGAGAGGCTGCTGTCATAGTAGTAGGTAATGGCAGTTTAAAAAAGTTAATCTTCTAAACATTAATGAATGTTTTCTTTTTTCATTTGTTTTCTTTTAATGCCAAAATCATAGCCATAAAATGTAAATGAATGCTTTTCCATTTGTCTTTGAGCTGACCATGTGCACCAAACGCTAAATTCATAGCTGTGATATTTCATTGAAATAATGTTATTTTAATGTCATTTAAAGTTTAGCCAAAATAATCCAACTGCACAGTCTAAATTCTGTAAGAAATGAAAAATTCAGCATGTGTCAGTGAATCTGGGTAGCCTTGAATGAGTGCAATCTATGAAAAGACTGCAAGGTGGAGTAGTGGGGGGAGGAAAACAAAAACTGAAGAAAATAAAAGAAAATGCAGATAAGGTGTTGAGAGATGCTAGCACAGACAAAAGATAGTATACATGCAGCATATGGAGTCACCTTTTTTCCCTACATGAGTAACACTTACAGGCAGTTACAAAAATGTTGCACACATAAATTCCATATTTTTAATCAATCCATTTTTGTAAAATACATTATGAAAGAAATTCAACTTACATTTTTTTTTTAATATGATTTATGATGTCACTGCTGTACTGTACAAAGCCATTTCTTTATTTCTACCTACTTCTAGTTACATTTGTGTTGTTTCCATAGAGGTGCAGGCCTCAGAAGTGTTGTGAAAATGAGCCCACCATGAATAAGAATGTGACAGGAACAAAAATAGCTTGGGGTTCAGATTAAAGGCTGTGTTTTATAGGAGATCATAATAGTTTTGTCACAGACTACCACTCAGCTCACTGATTTTGTCATATGGGACCCCATGTTATCACACTACAAACTCTTCGGAGTGCATGCTGTGCTGGGGGATCTTATTTGAAGTTCTATTTGCTCATAATGACAGCCTCTCTTGATTCTATCAATGAAAAGCATTTGTGTGCATTCCTGTGCATAGGCCCGTGTTTGAAGGATGTTTCAGTGAAGAGCCACTGCCCTATTCTGACCCCACTGGAGCGGCAGGAGGGGGAAACTGTCACCTTGACTCACCCAGTCAAGAAAGCCGCCTGCAGACACAGAGAATCAGAGGACAGGATTCTAGAACTCATAGCCACACCCCCCAGAATAGGCCGCATGGTCACCAACCGCCTGATCTGCCTGAGGGATACGGTCAGTTACAGTTTTGATGCTTGTTCTGTCACATGTGATAACTTATTTGAATTTCTGAGTAAATGTTCTCTATGATCACTCAGATATGTCTGTGTTTGCGAATGTCCTTGTTATGGTTAGAGGTTCGGGTAGGACCAAACCGTTGCAGGCAATGGACCCAAATGCAGGGAGCTGGACATGGAGAAGAGTACAAAGAAACATAGATTTATTTATAACAATTAAAGTAAAAATGCTGCACTGGGGTGCCTGCAGTGTGGAGACATGGCCCGCCTGCTGGCGGTGAAATGAGGGAGCTGAAGTCTTGAAGGATAATATCAACTAAGGTCTCAGGGTTCAGGACCAGGTGGAACGCTTGCCTCTGAGACCAGGAACTATGGGGAATAAAGACACACAGGGTGAGTGAATGCACTCATAACGCTGGAGCCTCAAAACAGTCACAGTTCATAAAATGTTTAACACAGGTTGTTTCAGAGGTCAGGAATAAAGTTCTCTGCTTAAGAAAAAAAGTTTGTTGTTCAGGAATTATTCATAGGTCATAAGTAGTATCCAAAAGCCAGAGGTCAAGTGCTGCGTGTTGTAATGCAATTCCAATTAAGCAGGAATTGATGCAGCTGGGTTCTCAATTGATTGATATCAGAATTCATGCGGTTCTTAGAAAGAGTTCTTGGAACAGTTCTTTATCATAGCATAGTCAGAGACAGGAACGGGTGAGAACTGGATCCCACTAAGACGAGGAGGAACTTAACTGGCATGTAGTTGAGATGCGCTCTGCGTCAAGAGCCAAGGAGTTCCAAAGTGACGTAGCTGTGTAGGTAGCCAGGAGCCAGGGCAGCATGGGAGCCACGCAGGAATCGTCCGGAACACCAGGAAAGACAGTTCCTCTAATACAGAAGTTAGAGGGGAGGCCAGATTACCTGAGCTTTTGCTGCGGGACATTTCAGCGTCTCAAGCGCACAGCTGGAAGACTCAGTCAAGGTCACAGGGCGGCATTCAGGTTTGATCCTCTTGGAGACTGCCTGGATCATCGAAGGTGGCTCTGGAAGCTGGCAAGGCAAAAACGAGGCAAGCAGTGTAACAGACAAACATGGCACAAGTATCTGGCAATACATGAACAGAAAGTCTGGATTTAAATAGTCTATCAATCAGTCAGTCATCTGATCCAGGTGTTAAACAAAACTGAGGGTGCCATCTAGTGGAGAAACTAACACATGACACTGGTAAAACAGAGTTAAAACCAGGTTCTGAGGGAAATCCCGACAGTCCTGGATCAATGCTTAAGATCCAAGCTGTCAGTGACTTTCTGGATACAGCCATCACAGGTGTATCTATATGCAAGGGGAAGAAACAGAAAACAGGAATTCAAAACAACATGACATTCTAACAAAAGAATGTATTTGATGAGAATTCCATGCAGGCGGTTATGCTACAGGCAGGGGTCATCCAGCAGTCCTCATGTGGGCCTTTTCCCGCTGCCGTGTGTAGTCCGGCATCCTGTCTACAGTAGTCGTCCCGCTATTCGTACCTCGGACAGAGAGAAAAAGAGCAGAATCAGTCTCCTGGAAAAACTACACCTAAGGTATAATTCACCAGCAGTAAATCTACAGAAAGGCAGAGAACTTACTAAGTTGATCGCCGACCGCTAGCCCTAAGCTTCACTAACAGACCCAAAATTTAGATAAAGTTGAGGCCAAGACCTGTTCCGTTAGTAATAAAATGAATTTAAAAGGATAGGAAGCATAGTATCATGCTATGCCAGTATGCTAGCCATACGAGAGGGAGAATAAATGTTTCTTAAGTCTGGACTTGAATGTCTCTACAGAATCAGACCTAATTGTTTAATTTCAACTCCATTATAGTAAGTCCCTTCAGCTTCTCTCTTGTTTCACTCTGGGTTGACACAGTTGATCCGAGGTGGATGTGCATGTTAATTTGTTACGTTTTATGCCAGATGCCCTTCCTGACAACTCTACATTACATGGAGAATGGCCACCAACCTTGTTGGTATATATGGACAAAAATTACATTCCAAATACCTTTATAAGAAATGTGTTAAATCTGTCTTTCATTTCTTTTTCAAACAGAACAACGAACAACAGTACAAGGCCAAGTGTACTTCCTTCACACACAGACAGGAGTCAGCACTTGGCACGACCCTCGAATACCTCGGTATGATTACACAGCACTTGGTTCCATTCCAGGTGTATCCTGAAATGGCAAAAACCTTACATGAACCCCACAGCGCACTCAGCCTTTGCAGCTGCAGCAGCAGACCATGTAGATAAAATTACACCAAGAAAAGGGAACCAACACAGAGGTAAAGTTGAGGACCTCACAGTAACTGACATCTCTAAAAATTACATGATAAACTTCCAGTGCTGGTTGTTTAGATGCTTAACATATTTTTTAAAATTATGTTAAGCTTCTAAATGTCTCATATTCATACAGAATTAAAATGTGCAACCACTTTTCACCTGTAGAAATACACAATTTCTGAAGATTTGGGTAATAAAATGACAAAATGTGTTTTCAGTGTTCTGCACTTTTTAAGAAAATAGTGCAGTTATTATTTCTTAATCTGAAAATGTCACTACTCGTTTGGAGTTGTTTGTTTGTTTGTTTTTTTCTTTGAGTTCCCATTTTGTTCAGCTGTAATTACACATACGGATTAGAAGAAAGCTTCAAGTTATTTCCTTTGGCCCACACGGTCTAGACGTGGGTCAGAATGTGGGGATTAAAAACCACTGGATGTAGAATGAGGACTTTTGATGAGATGCCTGGTCATTAAGCACGCACATCAGCAGTCTGTAAAACGTGGCTGCCTTTTCTCCAAACTCATCAGGTTTTCACTTCTTTCATTTATATGGACTGACTGTCAGTTTATGAGTAGGTAAAAATGTGTGATTTGAAATGAATAGCTTTTCAATAAAAATTGCTTCTATACTTCATATTTACAGTGAAATTCAACTCGGAAAGTGATATTCACTGGGTGTAGGCAAAATTTTACATTCTTTGGAGCTGGAAAAGCCTGGCTTCTTACCACAGTGGTAGTTTAAAGTGCAGTATAGTGGAATGCTGTTGGCTGGAGCTTGAGCCTAGCTATTTGTTTCTGCTGCAGGGACCTGGCCAGTGTGAGCTGTGAGGAGCTTGGTCCTCTGCCAGTGGGCTGGGAGGTCCGAAGCACCGCGTCGGGTCGAATCTACTTTGTGGACCACAACAACCGAACCACACAGTTCACAGATCCTCGCCTGCACACTATTATCAGGTACACAGACAAACACATTACTGCACATATAGTATATGTTCCTGATGCAGATATGGTCTCAAACAACAAGAGACAAAAAATGATTGAATCACTGAATGCTGAGGAGGCAACACGTTGACTTAGTGGTTAGCACTGTTGTCTCACAACAAGATGGTCAAGGGATGAATTCCCACTTGTGGCCTTTCTGTGTGGAGTTTGCATGTTCTCCCTATGTTTGTGTAGGTTCCTGCCGGGTGCTCTGACTTCCTCCCACTTCCACAGACGTGCAGGTTAGGTGGACATGTTAAATTTACTGTAAGTGCAAGTGAACATGGGAATGTGTTTGTCTGGCTGTATGTGACCCTGGGATAAACTGGTCGTCTGTCCAGGATGCTCCCTGCCGTTTACCCAGTTACTGTTGGAATAGGCTCCAGCACCCCCTTCACCCTTTTTGGAATACGTGGGTATAGAAAATGAGGGGAAAAAAGCCCAATATTCTCCATGAAGCTGGGGCCAAATAACAGCTCACAAATAACAGTTCACAGCTTTGCTGGATGGGGACTTGTGTTGGAAACACACCACCCCCCTCCCCAAAAAAATCAGCTTGAATTCAAGTTTGCTGGCTAATCGGTTAATTCTGAAGACAAGCTTTTAACGCTTTTTGTGGCAAGCTGTGATTTAATTTCCATACTGATGGTCATCACAAAACAATTTTCTGTTAATGGAATGAGAAAAGTCCCTCAAATGTCACTGTAGATCTGTACATTTTTGAGATGATGATTGTCATCTGATCCAGTTGACATGAAACTCCATATGATGAATGAGTGGGAAAATTTGATTCTCTTCAGGCAGCCATGTTTATGATCCATTAGAGCAGCATCTGACAGAATCTTGTGCACCATCTTACTGGCCATTATAGATTGATCCGGTAACTTGCTTCTTCTGTTTAGGTGTTTGTCCTGCTCTTTGGTTGCAATTACTAAATGGAAAGCTAATTTCTTTCAGCTGTTTTATGCCCTCATTCAATGATTTTGTTCAGGGGGTATTGTATTTTCACCCGTTCCATTCGCCTGGTCTGATTGAAACCATTTCTTGGTGGTGTATTGGGAGAAGCTAAAAGAAGGTCCCTTTAGAAAGTGGGGGTCAATACACCACATACCTCTTGTACAAATATACCATATACAATCTTTGAAGCACCAGTCTTTTGTTGTAAAAATAATTTCCATACTTCATTATCAAGTCTAGTATAAAACAATACACCAAATTAACATGCGAGCAGGGGCAAACGCCATGCTTTATTGCTCTTGTCTTACAGTACTAATGTTGTAACACATATAATTGATCCCTGATCTGTATGGGTTGCTTCTCACAGTTTGGCACACATGTGAACCACAGATTAATTTCAGAATCTTTACATACAATTTGTGGAATAGTGACTTGTTTTTAAAGTGATAATTGCATTAATTTCAAGGCAGCTGCTGAACGGAGGATAATGCAGCTGGTTGTGCACTTTGTGCAGTCGTGAATGCAGCCTGTTAAAAACAGCCTTGTCCACGTGTCAGAGACTGCTTGCTGAATGCTCAGCGCACTTCTGGATCCAAAAATACACAACCTCTCAAAAATGAAAGGAGTTGAGGACGAAGTGTCGTCTCTTCCATGCGCGTTGCACACGAGCTGGCAGAGAGGCCACCTTGACACTTGCGTGGATTTGATCCTCGCACTGCACTCCATCATTTCAAGTGTAAAGGTGACTAAAGTCCACAGCTCTGAAAAAAGATGAGTATTCCTGACTTTTTTGTTTTGGTAGGATGAGTGTATTTATGCCAAAATAGTTATAAGTAAAATGTTTCTTGTTGCCCTCTCACCACACAATGTAGACTTTATCTTTTTTTTTTTAAAGAATTTTAAGTAATAAACTCCGATCAGCTTTGCTGCATTTATTTATTTATTTATTTTACTTGTCATGATTTTGACAAAGGCTATTTTTATTCACTGATATTTTTCATGTTGCAGTTTTAATATTTGTAACAATTATTTGATTTTAAAACATTATATAAAACATTGGACACCTTGTTTTCATTGCTCATTATGTCCTTTTAAAAAATTTAAAGCAAAGTAGAATTAGCTTAGTATTGTTATTATTTATTTTATTTTATTTCAGCTAATCAGAAAAAGATTCGATCTGTGACTTGAAAACCGTATTTGATCCAATCTGTGGGTTTTGGAATGAGTGACACCCTGATACAGTACCATCAGAAACATTGACTCCTCGATTTTTTTTTTTTTTTTTTTTTTAATGCTTTTTATTTTTTTGTTGTATATATTGTGTTACCAAGGCATGTTGCTTTGAGTTTTCTATCCTGACTCCTTGATGTTTTCCTCATTCTACCCATATGCTTTTCTTTTCTGTCTTTTCCATGTTCTTTATATTTCTAGTAAATTTTTGAAACAGCTGACTGGGAACATCCAACATCTTTTGCCGAGCACTATTGGATTTTCTTGTTAGGAAACTTTTATGATCTTTTCCATTGTTTCTGTTGACACTTCTGTTGTTGGAACAATGTTTCCTTTCAATTAGCCAAGTTCAACAGCTTGTTAAGATCTGTAGGCACTCGCTTATAACTGCAGACTAATTGTCATTTTTGAATTTATGCCAACAACACCTCCCCACCACCAACACCACCATCACTGAAATGTAAATGATAAGGTGATTTCTTTTTTTCCTCTCTTTTGTGCATCTACTTTATCTGGATAATCATTCATTTGTTCATTCTCTATTCACCTTATTCAGGAAGTCAGGGTGGGCTGCGCCATTTTGTCAAGCAACTTCCGGTTTGTCACTGCGTCAATGATTATCTCAGTGGGAACACAGTACATTAGAAGTGTCCAAACATGAGCAGCATTAATTGTTCAGTTTGTAGGTGCCACAGCAACTAGAGGAAGAGGAAACTATCACTTTCAGAACAATGTTTTGAACATGGAAAGCAGAGATTTGAGTGCTGTGGTCCAGCATTTAACTTGTTCCCTCCTCCATTGAAATACGAGGATCTCCGGTGCTGGCTAAAGGCGCTGAATTTGAAATCCACCCAGACGTCCCTGTCTGTTCTTTTCATTTTATGGAGAAAAAAACCCCACACCACTGAATCTTTACCCAGAGAAATTATTGGACTATAACACTCCGTTGAAGAAGCCACGGGGGATGCTAGTGAGACAAACAGGTAAGCTGTGTTTGTAGCATTAGCTGCTATCTTATTTAATCATTTTCTGGCATTTGATGCAACCAAACACTGCATGAAATAACACCATACGTATATTAACGTTATGTAATCTTGGCATTACGGTGATACTACTTGTCGGGTAGTATTTTAACTTGATTGTGCTTTTATATGAGCTTCAGCGACGCTGTGCGGGACAGAGCTCGTAGTTCCTCATAGCGAAACTGTCCACGCTGAGTGACAACACAAAGTAGTTACAAATAATCAAGGGCCACTTTTTCATGTCACCTTCCCACTCTGTTCTGACCCGTGGGTGAGCCAGAGTCGATCCCTTTGAGCTTTTCAAAAAGGTTTTTGTTTCTATCCATGTAATATCTTGCGTTGTTCTGTATTGAAAACACCACTCACTGGAAGTCCTAATCCAAAATGGAAATGCCTGTGCTGTAAAAGTGGCCGGAGCTAAATAAGGTGAATACCTGCTTAAGGGTTTGGGGGGAGGGGGAGGGGGGTGGCTGGAACCTATCCCAGCAGTCATAGGGTGTGATTCAGGATACACCCTGGACAGAACGTCAGTCTATCACAGGGTCACATATAAACATACAAACACATTCAGACACCTATGGTCAATTTAAAGTTTCCAATTCACCCAACATGCATGTCTTTTGGATGTCGGAGGAAGCCAGAGGGAACCCACGTGAACACGAGGAGAACATGCAAACTCCACTCAGAAAAGCCCCAAGTGAGAAGCGATCCCACAACCTTCTTGCAGCGAGGCCGTAGTGTTGACCACTAAGCCACCATGTGGCGCTTGATCGGGAAAACATGCCATTAATTCAAATAACTATATTTAATTTGTTGTAAGTATGTTTCACTCAGCCAGAATTTAAGGCTGCTGAAGTTAAAATGTTTTGTGTTGCATCTATGATTTATTTACTACAAAGTAAGAAAGCTGGGAGGAAATCTTCTACATGAGGTGATTCTATTATTTTTATTTTTATTTTTTCAGGTTCTGTAATGTGACAGTCTTTTCACAGGATTCGTGAATACAAACTGTGAACCTTGTCTGCTAACAGTCATCTGCTCTGCTGATGATGATGAATCATGTAATTTATGGACTTGGTCTTATATTGGGCCCCCCTCCCCTCCAACACGACCCACCCACCCAATATAAAATTCTCTACTCCTTCCCCACCTTTAGCCAGCAATCCCAGGCAAAGGAGACCTCTCAAGCTCCCCCAATGGATGTGGGGGGTGAGGAGGGAGGAGGAGGAGGAGGAGATGGTGATGTTGCAGCACGCTATGAAAGAGACTTGGTACATAAGCTGAAGCTGCTTCGTCATGAGCTTTCACTGCAGCAGCCTCAAGCAGGTCATTGTCGCATAGAGGTTTCCCGCGAGGAGATATTTGAGGTGGGTGTAGTTACAACGAACAGTTATGACTTCAGCAGCTTCATTCTCACAAATTGTTTCTGTCACAGAGTATTACACATTCATATGTTTTTGACTAAACCTCTGTTGCACATAATGATGATAATAATAATTAATTAATTTATCATAGTCATGTTATGGTACAAAACACGTTGTTCATATTCAGATTTTTTTATTCAGCATGTACATAAGATGCATAATGCTTTTGTCTCATAAATACATGCAGTGATAGGTGATTCATTTATAGAGAAGCATTAATAGTCAAAATATGAAATCAGTGTGAGAGTACAGAGTAAGAGCAGACAGGACAGAACATGGATTTTTAAGGTTAGATCTTACAGTTGTGAAGCACCTTGGGGCAAGTTATGTTGTGATTTGGCGCTATATAAATTAATTTAATTGAATTTTGTGTTGTGGATCACTAATTGTTTCCTTGTGTGTTTGTGTCGTCACACGTTGTGCTTCTGGGTTAAAGGAGTCGTATCGCCAGATAATGAAGATGAGGCCTAAAGACCTGAAGAAGCGTCTCATGGTGAAGTTCAGGGGAGAGGAAGGTCTGGATTACGGTGGTGTGGCCAGGTGATACGTGTTTGCTAATCTATCCTTTGTAATGATAATAATTTTCAAAAAATGAGGGTGAGTAAAGATGTTACGGGTGGGTTATGTTGAATTTTTGTGAACAAACATTTGTGGCCTTTTCTTTGTCAGCCAGCATCCCCTCAATATTGCTACTGTTCAGTTATTTGACAATGTATTTTTAGACCTGTCTCCAGTTTCTGATTTTTGATCACTTGTCTGTTTGTTTGTGTGTGTGGGGGGGGGGCAGAGTTAAATGAATAAAAATAAAAATCTGATACCCAATCAGGACTTAAATTGAGTGTAATTGGTGGTAAAAGTAGTGACATAGAACACTGTGAGCAAATTTTAAATGTGTTTTAAAAATTCGTGACATCAGGACAAATTGGACAGTGCAGTTTCGTTTGAGGGTAGGCACTAAAGGGGTAACATATGACGCTTACGACATAATTTCTCTACTTCTGGGGAAAAATGCCGCACTTTCTGAGTTTTTGGGCAAATTTCACATAAAGTTAAAATGCAAGGAAAAGGTGACGATGTAGTGGAAAGTAGACATGTGTTGCACTTTATTTATGACCCAGAGCTCAAACATGTTGAGGCAGTTGTGCAGGCGATAGAACGCAGCTACTCTGGTTAGCTGTGTAGGCTAACACTTACCGACACGACCTCTCACATTTGCCTCATCTTCTCTTCTCCACTGGGAACTGAAAAAAACCTGCACTTTTTGCAACTGCTTCGGTGATTGCAGCCGAAAACGAAACAGTACACCGTTTTTCCATGTGAAGTTATGATGTGTATATATTGCACAACGAGAGCGGAGGTCCCCATAAGTGTTCAAATCCCGCGTTATCACGCTGGGTTCAAAGGAGACTGTGCTGCCCTATTGTGATCAAAAAAGTGAGTAATTGGATTTAACTGGTGCAGATTGTGGGTAATTTTCTGTTAAAGTAGTTGAAAGTGGACAATCAGGTACAATATGCAGTAATCTGTACCTACTATTCTCGTTGCAGAAACCACCTCCTTATCCGGTCCACACGCCTTGTCTTTTATAGGATTAAAATAATTTACACATATGTACAGGTTTCTTTGAGTCAGCTTGAATTTTTCTTGTTTCTACAGCACTCTTATGTGCTTATCCAGATGTTTAAATGTAATAGAATTTATTAATTGACATATCTTGGGTCAGAGCAATGAGTTAAGTTATGATTTAAAAAAAAAACAGAAATTCAAATAAATAGTGACTGAAATGAGCAAAGAATGAGGCAAGTTTTGATTTGACTCATTTGGCAGCGTTCTCTTTACATTCATCAGTGTGTAGTAACGACTGGAAAAATCATCTCTTAAAATGCAAATTGTTCTGGCACATCAGCAAATACAGGAACTTAATTGCTATAATGTCTCACAGCTGAACAGAACACTTTGCAGCCCTGACAGTTTAATTTGTTTTCACAGTAAGAGGTAGAATGTCAGCAAATGAGAAGCACACTTTAGTTTTTCATCCCCCACTGGCCGAAGGCCTGAAGGCGGATTATGTCGTGGCGATTTCCATCTGTCTGTCCGATCAATTCCTCTCACACTTTCAGCAGGAATTTCGTGAAACTCCGTACATGTCCTTGTTATAGTTTGGTAATACACATATTTCATATCATTCAAATTGTATTCATTTTGCCAGAGTTATGGCCCTTGATTAACAAACCTGCGCACTGTCAGGTTCATGAGTTGGTGCCTGCCGTCTGAAATCAACTTCTCTCTCATTTTTAGGAGGAATTTCGGGAAGCTTGGTACAGTTCCTTGAAATGTTATCAGAATTTAACAAGCATTGTACCAAATCCGCATTTGCCAGTGGGGGATTTTGTGCTCTCAGAGCATTCTTGTGAATTGTTGCTTGAGAAAGAGCCTTCACACCTCTTCTTGTTTATTAAAGCTGTTAGTGGGTCTCAGATTTGCTCTTGTTTCCTGTATGTTGCACTGTGCTGTCATATTTTTGTGAATTCTCAGTATAAATTACAAATGAACTAATTGTCTCTAGGGAATGGCTGTACTTGCTGTGTCATGAGATGCTGAATCCTTATTACGGCCTGTTCCAGTACTCCACAGATAATATTTACACACTACAAATTAACCCCGACTCCTCCATCAACCCGGTGAGGACATACAAACATGCATGCACGCAACAGTAAATGAAGTATAAATGATTTCATTCATTAAAAAATGAAATACCCTTCTCTGACTCTGTGACTGTCTCCTCCGACCAGGATCACTTGTCATATTTCCACTTTGTCGGTCGTGTGATGGGCCTGGCAGTTTTCCACGGTCACTACATCAACGGCAGCTTCACTCTTCCCTTCTACAAACAGCTGTTAGGCAAACCCATCCAGCTCAGCGACCTGGAGACCACTGACCCTGAACTGCACAAGAGCCTCGTTTGGATATTGTGAGCAAATACATTCGTGTATAAATGGTGCACGGTGGCACTTGTCTGGCTGCTGCTGCTGTGTGTGTTGCTGATGTGCTGCTCACTTATTCCCATTCTCTGTGTGCAGAGAGAATGACATCACTTCAGTACTCGACCATACGTTTTGTGTGGAGCACAACGCCTTTGGAAAGTTCCTACAACATGAACTGAAACCTAACGGGCGTAACATCCCCGTCACAGAGGAGAACAAAAAAGAATACGTACGGTAAGAAGGGTTCTTTTTAGTCCCTCTTTTTGTTTGCTGTAAACGTTTAATCACTCTGTCACTGTGGTCCACATTTTATTACAGTCAGTTTATTTGGTTTACATTAGAAGTAATCTAAACCAAATCATATACTTTTGTTCTTGTCACCATTCACGAGACCTCTCTCTCTCGCTCTCCCAGACTTTATGTGAACTGGAGGTTCATGCGGGGAATCGAAGCCCAGTTCTTGGCTCTACAGAAAGGATTCATTGAGCTCATCCCACAGCACCTACTCAAACCGTTTGACCATAAAGAACTTGAGGTACATTTGTCATAATTAACAAAAGCTTTGTTTCATACCTAATTGATACTGTAGGTCTAATTTTAGTCAGTTACATTTTTTTAAGCAAACTGTAGAATGAGTACCAAAAAGTGCCTCTTGACATGCCCCTGGTGATCAAGGAAATGTATGAGGAAAAGATAATTAACTGCATATTTATTCACAAACTACATTTATTTAATTAACATTTTGAAATAGCTCACTGTTTTGTCAGTAATGTATTTTTATTGAAATGTAAAGAAAAAAATACCAGCTATATATGGCTAGTTTGATGTCATTTTGCTTGAATGGTAAGTATTGGTCTCATAGACTTTGAGATTTCAGGATGCCACAACATGTAGTCATGCCAAAAATGCTGATTTATACATCTTTATAAATGAGTGTTCATTTTAATTCTATGGATGTTTAGATGTTGATGCTTGCTTCAAAAACTTTAGCAACCATTGGTGTGGCCTTTAAATGTTTCCACCTCATATTTCCAGTGATGTTTGGTCACCTCTGCTTCTTCATCCATTCTTTGACCCAATGAGATTTCATAGGCTGCCCGCCACTATTTCCATCTCTCACTTCTAAAGGCTGTTCTTTGATCTTTGTGTGTTTTTGTTCCTCTTTCTTTCTTTTTTAAACCTCTGTCTTGATACTGTTTTTCTCTCCACCTTCACCTCTAACCTTCACCTCTCTGTCGTCTGGTTTCTGCTGACCAGTTGATCATCGGTGGACTGGGGAAGATAGATCTCACAGACTGGAAGGCAAACACTCGCCTGAAGCACTGTACCAGTGAAAGCAACGTGGTGCGGTGGTTCTGGCAGGCGGTGGAGGCCTTCAGTGAGGAGAGGAGAGGACGGCTACTGCAGTTTGTCACCGGCTCCACCAGGGTCCCTCTACAGGGCTTCAAAGCTTTGCAGGGTGGGTCATATTCAGACTTACAGGACACATGCTTCTACCGGACCCACATCAGCGACTGTAATGCTGCCTTCACTCGTTGATGGAGAAAAGCCATCATGTCTCTTGTCATACAGAATTCTTGTCATCTGCAGCTGCAGACAGTCTATAATGACATGAGACGTGGCAATTTTTTCAAAATTAATGACATACAGTTTGCATAGTTATATAAAAATAAGAAGCTTTAACTTTTTCAGCATCCATGAGAGCTAACTCGTTGATTCATTTCTCTCTAATATCACACAAATTATTCACATTTACCTGATTAAAATGGTGATTTTCTGCACTTAAAGTAGACCTGCATTGAAATAAATGTGTCAGATTTCAGAAAGAAATAGCTGATATGTATTTATAAGACCCTTGTGAATGCAGTAAAGTAAATCTGTAAGCCCAAATTTGTAATTCAGCGGAGAAATCTTCATTTAAAAATGACAAATTTGCAGCTAAAATTTAGCCTTCCGCGAAAACAGTTTGTACATCCGGATCATTTCCATAACGTCGGGGACAAGACGATGCGCTCCTGCCTTCAGTCTGATCCTGCATTGAAATTGATTTTATCTGTTAGTAATGTTACTGTTATACACATCCTGGTTTCAACATCCAAAAGTAAGCTGCAATGAATGCGAGATACAGCTCTGCATGCTCAGATCAGTGATGACATCGACAGCGGGCGCCGTTCTTCTCCGATGCCTTGCTCTCACTGCCTCTGATGCGCTTACTGAGTGCATGCGCTCATTAAATTCCGCCACAGGCCACTCACACCCCCGTGTCTGCTGTGCAGCCGCAGACAGGGCTCTGTCTACTGAATGGAGGTGCAGCCAACTTGGCACAAGTCCAGAGACTACGCTCGCTGTTTTGATGCGGAGCGCCCGGTGACACCTGTTGCTCACAAGGACAGACTTCTCGCTGCAAAATCCGCAGCGCCGCACGTCTCAGTAATCTGAGCCGCAGAGCTTCGTGGCCACTGAGAGAGGTTTATGTCTTTTTAATGACTTGAATTCTTTTCGGGTCTCGCCTCCGTACCCCGCGACGGTAACACCAGAGGCGAAAGACAGTAGATTTTCAATGCAACACCACTCAATCAAACGGGCGTATGGAAAAGTCCCCAAAAATAATTTTCAAGTACAAATAAAAGAAATGTGTACTCACCAAGCGTACCACAAGACAATATGAAGTTTTAAAAAAGTTTCTCCTTCCGTATAAGACAATAAAAAGGTGCAGATGCAAACTGACGTAAATCCACAAATTACAGTTGGCGCACGCAATGCATGCTGGGATAGGGTCTCCTCCCTGACGTCTCGGCAGCGTCCCGGATGTGCTGACAGTTTTGCGGAGGGCTAAATTTTAGCTGTAAATTTCTCATTTTTAAATGAAGATTTCGCTGTTGAATGACAGATCTGGGCTTGCAGATTTACTTTACTACATTCAGAAGGATCTTATGTGTAAATATGTCATTTTTTGGTCCAAAGATCTGACTGCATTTATTTCAAAGCAGGTCTACTTTAAACAGTCCATGTCTCGTTGCTGATCTTGTCTTCTCATTAAAGATAAAATGACATCCGGTTTGTTCTTCTCACTGCGGCAGGTGGTAAAAGTTCAACATTTTTAATGGCAAGTGATGACGTGGTGCACTGTTGCCTTTTCCGCAGAAGTACCGACCACGATTATGATTTTGTTTTAATCATTCCAGTTTCAACACACACTGTGCTGTGGGTCAATGCAGACTGTGAGCTTGGGTTATTTTTAATTTTATTTTATTAAGTTTGTATTGTTTGAAGTGTAAGCTGTGTACCAAGCTAGAGCAGTGATAACTAGAATGTATGTGTGTAAGGCTCTACAGGTTCTGCAGGACCAAGACTCTTCACCATCCATTTGATTGATGCCAACACAGACAACCTGCCCAAGGCTCACACATGGTAAGACTACAAACCTACACATGAATCATTTCCTATGTTATGTGTGTGCACGTACTGGTTACTCACTGTCGCCATGTGTGTAGTTTCAACAGGATAGACATCCCTCCCTACGAGTCTTATGAGAAACTTTATGAGAAGCTGCTGACGGCAGTGGAGGAGACCTGTGGCTTCGCTGTGGAGTGATGAATCCGTAGACTCTTGCTTGCACCTGCACACAACTAATGGACACTTTTCATATATATATGTACACACAAACACAGTGGATCCTGAAAGTATTCACAACGCTTCACTTTTTCCACATTTTATGTTATAGCCTTATTCCAAAATGGAGTAAATTAACTTTTTTTTTTTTACCTCAAATCCAACTCACAACATCCAATAATGACAATATGAAAAATCAAAAATGGAAAAAAAACAGAACTAAGAAATCACATTTACATAATTATTTACAGTCTTTGCTCAGTACTTTGTTGATGCACCTTTGGCAGCAATTACAGCCCCAAGTCTTCTTGAATATGATGCCACAAGCTTGGTGCACATATCTTTGGGCAGTTTTGCCCATTCCTCTTTGCAGCACCTCTAAATCTCCATCTGGTTGGATGGGGAGCATCAGTGCACAGACATTTTCAGATCTCTCCAGAGATGTTCGACCGTCTGGGCTCTGGCTGGATCACTCAAGGACATTCACAGAGTTGTCCTGAAACCACTCCTTTGGGCTTCAGGTTGCCATGTGCCTTTTACTAAGGAGTGGCTTCTGTCTGTCCACTCTACCATACAGGCCTGATTGGTGGATTGCCGCAGAGATGATTGTCCTTCTTGAAGGTTCTCCTCTCTCCACAGAGGAATGCTGGAGCTCTGACAGAGTGATCTTTGGGTTCTTGGTCACCTCCGAACTAAGACCCTTCTCCCCTGATCGCTCAGTGTAGATGGGCAGCCAGCTCTAGGAAGACTCCTGAAGGATCAGAACCTCCTCCATTTACCGATGATGGAGGCCACTGTGCTCATTGGAACCTTCAAAGCAGCAGAAATGTTTCTGTACCCTTTCCCCACATTTGTTCCTCAAGACAATCCTATACTGGAGGTCTACAGACAATTCCTTTGACTTCATGATTAGTTTGTGCACTATCGTGCACTGCCAACTGTGGGACCTTATATGTAAACAGGTGAGTGTCTTTCCAAATCATGTCCAATCAACTGAATTTACCCCAGGTGGACTCCAGTTAAGCTGTAGAAATATCTCAAGGATGATCAGTGGAAACAGGATACACCTGAGCTCAATTTTGAGCTTCATGGCAAAGGCTGTGAATACTTACGTACGTGTGTTTTCTTAGTTTTTATTATTATTATTATTAATTTACAAAGATCTCAACAAAAAAAAAAAAACGTTTTTCACATTGTCCTTGTGGGTTCTTGTGTGTCGATTTTGGAGGGGGAAAAATGAATTTCGTCAGTTTTGGAATAAGTCTGTAACATAACCAAACATGGGAAAAGTGAAGCGCTGTAAATGCTTTCCGGATGCACTGTGTGTATATATATATATATATATATATATATATATATATATATATATATATATAATATGAGAATATTAAGTTTCCATGGCTGCCAAGCAACAGAAGAGTAGACACAGTGTCTTGCCACCTCTTAAAACACCGACGTGTCGGGAGTCAAATGAAGAAGCACATCAAGAGAGGAAGGGAGGGAAAAACAAAAGAAGTGTTTTAAATTTTTCTGCAGACATTTTTGAAGATTTTTATCTTTCAGATATAACAAGCTATGATGTCATTCTTCAGAATATCCTTTACAACAGCAGGGTTTTTTTTTCTGTCTCCATTCACACTCAGTGATGGAATCAACCAGTCAAATGTGAGCCTGCAAACAGAGACCTTTAATCAGAAGTCTGAAGAACATGGCGGAGAGTGATTGTCTTTCTGTCTGACAAGATGATTGATTTATTATTCATACTTCATGTTTAACCACTGTTGTCTATTAAACTTGTGTGCATGTGGGACAGAGTGCACTTGTGTTTGTGACGTGTGTGTGTGTGTGTGTGTGTGTGTGTGTGTGTGTGTGTGTGTGTGTGTGTGTGTGTGTGTGTGTGTGTGTGTGTGTGTGTGTGTGTGTGTGTGTGTGTGTGTGTGTGTGTGTGTGTGTGTGTGTGTGTGTGTGTGTGCATACATCAGGCATGACTCCTGGTTAATCTGTACAAATGATCAAATGAGCCTCTCCCTCTGTTTTGTAATCCTCCTTTTTACCTGTGACCACTCTCATCCACTCTGATATTGATAGTGTCTGATTTTATTTATTACTAAGTGATTACTGACCATGCTGCTATATGCTCTGTTCAGAGCACACACTAATCTCTCATCACCCCTCTACCAGAGTTTAAGGGTCAGTTCAGTTGCAGTTCAAGCAATCCACAAAGTGGGTTTTTTATTGTATTTGGTTACTTTTTTAACATTCATATCATTGTGGAGAAATGATTTTGTTACTGTATTACAGCTGTTAATGTGTTAGCATCTTGAATTCCATGTTACATGTAGTGAAAGGGAATTGACCTGTCCAACTCAAATTTTAAAGACTAACTCACCTTTTTCAGTTTTATTTTTAGCGTCCTATGGAGAAGTTGGAGGATGTGAGGGGGCTTTGTTTGTAACTGAGGCAAGAAGAAAAAGTGGGAGTTTTGAGGTTTTTTTTTTTTTTTAATCTGCCATATGTGATAAAGTCTTTCATATATGCTGCATCCTCAATTCCACCATCTGAAGTTTTTCTCCCCTTTAAATTTTTCCTCTATCTAGTAGACCCCAACACCACCTTGAATGAACAATTTTTTTATTTTGTTTTGTTTTATACAATCATTAAACCACCACAAAATTAAAGTCTAGGCATTGAGAAAAGGTGGAAAATGTTGAAATGCATTGAAGACTGTTATGCAGTATCATTTCAATCTGCATTTTCTAGGTTCTGAGTTCACTGTATAATGGATGCAAATGTAACTTACTATGTACTAAACATTTATGAAAAATTACAATGTAAATAAGATTATATTAAAATAAAACTAAATTGAAAGTATGGTACTTGTGCTCAATACATTCTCCATTTGTGCATATGCAAAGTCATAGTTGTGTGTTTTTACTTTGTATTGTGTTTTTCCCCACGGCTCAGCCGGTGGACTAGATGTCCAAACATGAATGAAGACTGTATAAATGCATTTATACACATATGGATTCATTTAGTCTTAATTTAGTCTCTATAACTGTATGGGCAGTCAGCCATGCAAAACATGCACTATGCACAATTTCTACAATCACAGCCACCAAAGCCTATAACATCTTCTGGCTTGTCTTGGTGGCTTTCCTCACTCTTCTCCTTCTTGCACAGTCACTCAGTTTTTGAGAACTGTCTACTCCAAATAGATTTACCATAGAGTGCCATACAGTTTGTATTTCTTCATAACTGATGTAAATAAAGTTCAAGACATATTCAGTGACTTGGAAATGTTCATGTATCCATCTCCTGACTTGTCTGAAAAAAGTGACAAACTGAATATTTACAGGTATTATACCAAAGAGGCTGATTACTTATGCAACTCATCATCTTGGCTTTTATATGTTTAATTAATTTATATCAAGTTGTAGAGATTTACTTTCAGTTTGAGTCTAAGGAAGATAATTTAGAAATTTTTATATTGTGAAGCCTGATTTACTTTTTGTATTTGAAATACCATAAATTAAAATACATGAAATACCAAGGGGTATAAATACTTTTGCAAGCCACTGTATAAAGTTTCCAATTCACCTAACCTACATGTCATTGGATGTGGGAGAAACCCACACAAGCATGGGGAGAACATGCAAACTCCACACAGAAAGGCCACGAATCGATCCGTGACCTAGCTGTGAGGCAGCAGTGCTAATCAATGTGGATTCTCTGTAGCATCCCCATTCAACATGGGAAAGACACCTCTTCTCTCCCCCCCCCCCCCCACCAAAAAAAAAAATCCACATTCATGCAAAGTGCTGGAATGCTTTATTTCTTCTTGCTACCCAGGTTTGCCACCATGACTCCAGTACAGGTTCACAGTGGGATTTGGCAAAGGTTTATGCTGGATGTCCTTCCTAACACAATTCCGGTAATGCAAAGAGAAACTGGTGTTCCCATGTGGTCTCTCAGTCACGTATTAAGCAGAATCTTTTTTGCTCCACTTTTGTGTTCAGATAGCATCAGGTGTGCTCAGAGTGAAAATGCTAGAATAGCAGCTGGTTTTCTTTCAGGTAAGGTCTGGATCCATATGCTGATGCCATACCAGCACATAGATCCTAGATTGCAATGGACTGATGGTTACTATCCATGATCCATCTTGGCACCATGTAATACATGGGTGCTCCCTTGACTTTTCTAGCATCCTCTACACTGAGGCCCCAGTGCATTTGCTCAGAACCAGAGAAGATCCTGTTTCTCCTCACCTAAGTCTACCGAAGTAATTGACAAAAAGTTAATCCAACGGTACCTAGGGATCCTCCAAAAAGACCTACAACCCCTGGCAATAATTATGGAATCACCGGCCTCGGAGGATGTTCATTCAATTGTTTAATTTTGTAGAAAAAAAGCAGATCACAGACATGATACAAAACTAAAGTAATTTCAAATGGCTACTTTCTGGCTTTAAGAAACACTATAAGAAATCAGGAAAAAAAATTGTGGCAGTCAGTAACGGTTACGTTTTTAGACCAAGCAGAGGGGAAAAAAATATGGAATCACTCAATTCTGAGGAACAAATTATGGAGTCACCCTGTAAATTTTCATCCCCAAAACTAACATGCATCAAATCAGATCTGCTTGTTAGTCTGCATCTAAAAAGGTGATCACACCTTGGAGAGCTGTTGCACCAAGTGGACTGACATGAATCATGGCTCCAACATGAGAGATGTCAATTGAAACAAAGGAGAGGATTATCAAACTCTTAAAAGAGGGTAACTCATCACGCAGTGTTGCAAAAGATGTTGGTTGTTCACAGTCAGCTGTGTCTAAACTCTGGACCAAATACAAACAACATAGGAAGGTTGTTAAAGGCAAACATACTGGTAGACCAAGGAAGACATCAAAGCATCAAGACCGAAAACTTAAAGCAATATGTCTCAAAAATTGAAAATGCACAACAAAACAAATGAGGAACAAATGGGAGGAAACTGGAGTCAAAGTCTGTGACCGAACTGTAAGAAACCGCCTAAAGGAAATGGGATTTACATATAGAAAAGCTAAACGAAAGCCATCATTAACACCTAAACAGAAAAAAGGTTACAATGGCCTAAGGAAAAGAAATCGTGGACTGTGGATGACTGGATGAAAGTCATATTCAGTGATGAATCTCGAATCTCCATTGGGCAAGGTGATGATGCTGGAACTTTTGTTTGGTGCCATTCCAATGAGATTTATAAAGATGACTACCTGAAGAGAACATGTAAATTTCCACAGTCATTGATGATATGGGGCTGCATGTCAGGTAAAGGCACTGGGGAGATGCTGTCATTACATCATCAATAAATGCACAAGTTTACGTTGATATTTTGGACACTTTTCTTATCCCATCAATTGAAAGGATGTTTGGGGATGTTGAAATCATTTTTCAAGATGATAATGCATCTTGCCATAGAGCAAAAACTGTGAAGACATTCCTTGCAAAAAGACACATAGGGTCAATGTCATGGCCTGCAAATAGTCCGGATCTTAATCCAATTGAAAATCTTTGGTGGAAGTTGAAGAAAATGGTCCATGACAAGGCTCCAACCTGCAAAGCTGATCTGGCAACAGCAATCAGAGAAAGTTGGAGCCAGATTGATGAAGAGTACTGTTTGTCACTCATTAAGTCCGTGCCTCAGAGACTGCAAGCTGTTATAAAAGCCAGAGGTGGCGCAACAAAATACTAGTGATGTGTTGGAGCGTTCTTTTGTTTTTCATGATTCCATAATTTTTTCCTCAGAATTGAGTGATTCCATATTTTTTTTTCCCTCTGCTTGGTCTAAAAAAGTAACCGTTACTGACTGCCACAATTTTTTTTTTCCTGATTTCTTATAGTGTTTCTTAAAGCCAGAAAGTTGCCATTTGAAATGACTTTAGTTTTGTGTTAAGTCTGTGATCTGCTTTTTTTCTACAAAATTAAACAACTGAATGAACATCCTCTGAGGCCGGTGATTCCATAATTTTTGCCAGGGGTTGTAGAACCAAAGACATATATTGTACCGATCTAAGACCTGGACCACCTACCGCCACCACCTGAAGCCCCTTGAGGAATTCCACCAGCGCTGCCTGAGGAGTGTTCTCTGCATCAGGTAGGAAGATAACCGTACCAACAACATCCTGGCTGAAGCCAAGCTCCAGAGCATCAAGTGTGTAATCTTCAAGACCCAGCTTTGGTGGGTGGGTCACATCATTAGGATGGATGACAGCTGATTTCCCAAGCAGATCTTCAACTCCCAGTTGAGTGGTAAAATGGTAAATGGACTGCATTTATATAGTGCTTTTCCATCTGCATCAGATGCTCAAAGTGCTTTACAAATAATGCCTCACATTCACCCCAATGTCAGGGTGCTGCCATACAAGGCGCTCACTGCACACTGGGAGCAATAGGGGATTAAGGACCTTGCCCAAGGGCCCTTAGTGATTTTGGTTATTAGTGAAGGAAAACGGCCCAGGGGGGATGGAGGAATTCAAGGACCTCCTGAAGCACACCTCAAGAACCGCTCCATCGACTGGAAGACTTGGGTAGAAGAAGTGAGGGACCAAGTCAGCTGACATGCAATGATCCACATGTGAGTAGAAGTCTTCAAAAAAATGTGGACAAACAACAAGAGGAGAAAGGATCTTGCTGTGTCTCAAAGCTTCTTGCAGAAATGGGCAGCATCTGTAAAACTGTAAAGACTTGGCCTGTTCCATCAGCACATTCACCATCCCATCTGGAAATCAATCAAGAGACAGTCTTTCTCGCTACCGAGGGATTGCCATAATCTGAAAAATAATGTTCTGTGGAAATTCAGTAAATCTTTCCTCACTGACAAAGGCAAAGCATTCCAAAGTCTGTCTAAGCATTAAACTATTGTAGTGGGTATTTTCTTCCACATGTCCCTCTATTAAATTAATTTACAATTATTAATTTTGTTCATTTTTGGATGTTTTGTGTAACTGAGCAAAGCAGATTGTTTTTCCCTCCTTTTCAAGCTCTGTAAAACTGGTTACTGACGGTAGACTTTGAGTCACATTGGATGGAATTCACTGGAAAGAAGGCATAGGCAAGGTTGACCCCCCCCCCCCCCCACACACACACACACACACACACACACGCGCGCACATATAAAATGTTATTTTTCATTGATTTTACTCTTCATAAACCTGACCATCCCAGCAGGTTTTCTAAAAACTAGAATCACACAAGCAGCTGAGCGTGAACTACGTTTCCCATAATGCCACAGCCTGCGCGTAAAGAAATATCTTGTTTTGGCAGTTTGTTTCGATATTCACGGATTGCCTAGACCCGACAAGAAAACGTTTTGCACTGGTCATCCAATACGAAGTAAATCTCTGCGTTCATATTTTAAGGCGCTCATCTGAAATGGTGTGTCGATAATGATAATCTCAAACCGTGTTATGAGTAGAAATCTGGGAAGTAAGCTAGTATGGTTCTCTGCTAGATAGCAAATCGAGCTAATTGGTTAGCTTAGCTAGCAAAGTGAACTGGTTTGTTGTGTGAATGTGCGTGAAAAAGGACGAGTTTTTTTTTTGTTAGTTTTTTTTTGTTAGGTGCATCAGCTTTAAACTTCAAAGTAATATTGGCATTGAATTATAGAAGGCAAGTTAACGTTAATGTAAACGATGGTGATCGTTGTACTGTTAGCGTCTGCAGTCAGCATTAAACGTTTTTTCACTTAAGCTTTTAGAGCTGATCCAGGCCAACATTAGTGCTGGTTAACGTTGGTGTATACATCGTATGATTTTGTTGTCAGTCAGTTAATACTAGTCATGGTTGGTGGCAAAAATTAACTCATTACCACATGCTTTAGGTGACTCCCTATCTGTCTGCTAACTAGGCACAGCTGGAAATCAGGATGATCTCCTGTCTTCATGCTTGAGTTATTTGTCATACTATAAAGTGAAACCATTTGTTGAATTCCAGGGTAATACCGGTTTTCTGGAGTAGATGGTGCTGAATGATCAGTGACTGCGTGTAAGGTGGAGCGGGGGGCTGGTTCATGTCTCACAATGGCAGATGGAGGCAGTGATGATGAAGTCATTCACCTGGCAAGCTTCAACATCCACCGCAGCCAAGGTGAGACACCATCATGCCTTCATATCAGAAGCATGTATGCAACTCATAGTACCATTGCTTAGTTGACTCATTGCTTTCAGTCACTTTACAAGCCTATCACACTTTGATGATTTTGGCAGTGTATGCCGACGTATGAAAAATATGCAGAATATGCTGGCGTACGTAAATTTTGTGTAAGTTAAGGCCCCCTGACACTTCCACGCACTGTGTCGTGCGGGAGTGTAAACTCATTAACAGGTGTAGACTGAACGTGAGAGGGGTGCTGGCACATGCAGTTGAGCAAAGAGAATTTTGAAATGTTCAAAAAAAATCTTTCACGCATAAATGTCATGCAACAAACATGAAGTGGTAGTGAACGTTGCGCGACCTACTCGCTAACACTGCATGCATGGGGTCAAGTTGAGTAAAGAAGTGAACAGTGCGAGTGATTGCATCAGCACAACGCATCAGAGCGCAGCTCGTCTGAACGATTATAAGGATATGTTATAGTTCACAAACATACTTTTACAGCTGCACACAAGAAGGAAAGAACATGCAATTGTTCAAGGTTGGGTAGGATTACTTTGAAAGAATACATGTGGATTACATGTATGTATGTATGTACATACATTTGGATTACTTGTAATCTGATTACTTTTGGATTACATTTCAAAGTAATCCTACCCAACCCTGCAATTGTTTTACCAAGCCATTACAATGTAAACGTGACAAATAATTACCTTTTTAGATGGCTCCAAATGCGTTCGCCACCTTGTTCAGTGCGCGCCAGAAAAGCAGCAGCTGGAGCGCTCCTCTGTGATTCCGAAAGCAATTAGAGGCGTTTTCAACAGATAACTCGGACAGAAAATGATTAATCTGCTACAAAATAATTATTTTGTATACCCAGCATCCAGCGCACAGCGCGTGGCAGCCAGTGGAGCAAAGCACGGCGTACAGCTGGGAACGCAGCGGGTGGGATCATCATGACGATGTGCGTGCATCAAAGTCATGCAAGTGTCAGGGGGCCTTTAGGAGCACATTGAAATGCTGGTATATGGCGAGTACGTCAAGAAATTTTGGGCATGCACAATATTTTGGATGTATGCTTCACATATGCGGGCTTATACGTCCCGCATACGTGGAACATAAGTTGTAGGTAAGTTATGCGATTGTTGATGCATGTTTCTTGTAAGTTACTCATAAGTCGAAATACATCCATTGATGCTGTCCATTGATTGGCTCAAAAACTGAAAGGAGCAATCATGTGAACAGTTTAGACTGTTTTAAATATTCAAACCATTCTGAGTAAATCTAAAGTCTTATTACCTGTTTATTTCAACAAATTCATTGTCACAGTCTGACGAAAACTTATCCACATAAAGTGTCCTGGTTTTGGAAAATGACGTTTGAAAATACTTTAGTTCTTTGTCATGGCTGAACAAACCTAGAGTTTTAAAAGAAGTCCCTCTGTGTTTTGTGCATTTCTCAGCCTAAACCAGTGAACGCCAGCGCTTTGTGCCACAACAAGAAAATTAACTTATTTTAAAAGTTGAAAGAGTCACAGCGCTTCATTCATTCACGTCAGTGTTTACCACAGGCATCAGTTGATTCTTCAGTATTCTGCATGCAATGAAATTAAATCCCATGAGCCCCCAAGACAAAAATAAAATAAAAAAAATGAAAAATGACTTTGTTTGGCATCCCCATGGAGGGAAGAGGGCGCGCAAAAACGTACGCATGCTCCATGATGTGCTTGTCAACATTTACATGCTTAGCCTGCCAAACAAAAGGGTTCAGCCGGCGATGGAAATGCAAAGCAAGCCAGACTTAACCGTTCCGACCCATACTGTACCAACCTGGACTGCTCAGTGGAAACGGGGCTGTCAGTATACGCTGGCTAAATCGTCAAGGTGTGACAGCTGCATAACATATTCGACGTATCCAGCGTATTTGCCAAATTTTTCTTAGGTCCAGATACGCTGGCTAAATTGTCAAGGTGTGACAGGGCCGTTAACCTCCTAATCTCCACCTCCCGGCGGCGGGCAATTTTGCACAAATTATTTTTAAGTCCGAAACTGCGCAGTATATATGAAAACAATTCCAACTTGTTATACCTCTTTGGAATCAGGACACCTCAAAGAAAGTGACCACATAATCCAAACAAAGTCAACTATCCACCACAAAAGCCAATAAAACCAATCATTTGTGATGAATTTACGATTCATAATTTAGAACGTCTTACCTTGTCCGGTGTTCTGAAGGTCCATATCAGTCCAAATCCAGGCATGACTGGGCTCATTTTCTCCATAACAATCCACGGAAAAAGAATATATAGTTGTATTTTCCATAAAGTAAGATCATTTGAAGAAATAATCCATCAAAGTACATTTTTGTCATGTTTTTGTAAAAAAAAAAAAAAGATGAGAAAAAACAAGCATGTTTCTTATTATCGTACACCAGTTGACGCCATGACTGAGTTACGACAGGTACGCTCAATTTCCTCCTGCTCTTGGCTTCAAAATGCCACCATGATTGGAGTTGTCAGTGCGCGGAGTCACCCGGCAGAGCCCTTTGACCAAAACAAGCGCTCCATAAGGACAACTGCGTAACGCCTGTTATCCAGTCAGCGCACGAAAAAATAAGTCACGTTTGGAGCATTTGGGCTACGTAGGGTTGGAGAACAGGAAATAAGCTTTCCATTGCATTATGGGACTTGTAGTTACACCTCCAGAGACCGCTGTTATATCCGTGTGTAACACGCCAGGCGGAGGTCAGAGCGCATTGAGAGCGCTGCCAAGTAGCAATTACGCACCGCATTTTGCCATCTTTTTCTCCTTTTTGAAAACTTTTTAAACCCAAAATCATGCCTAAAGCACAACAGAAGAGACGTTACACCCTCACTGAGGCTGTAAACATGATATTGGCGTCATCTTCATCGGAGGACAGCCAATATGACTCGGAGGATGAGGAGATGCTTTTGCGAGAAAAGGACCTTCTGCTCGACCGGTATGTGGACTATTTATACTTATTTATTATTCATTCATTTTATACTACTAATAAAATCATACAATTACAACGTTGTAATTAGTGTTTGTGTAGTTTTGTACTTAGATTCACTGAGACAAATACAAAGTTATAGAAAATGTGTATCTTTTGGCTAGACATCAATTTATTGTGTTACTACAGTAATGTGTGATTATTATTTGTATTGTTGTTGTGTTTGTACATCATTGTACATAATCTGACACAAAAGGGGTATTGTAGCATATACAGTTGTAATTACTGTGGCTTTCAGTATACATTTTTGTGCCATTCATTTTGTAAACCCTGTGGCTAATTTTATAACATTTTTTTAGAAACAGTTACATTTGTAATGTAAAGGATAAAACATACATAAAACTGTTATTAGTATGCTTTGCTGTAATCGACTATATTTCTTTTATTTGTTAATTTTCACTGTAAGTAAATGCTGTATCTCTAAAAATTTGCTAAAAGTGTATGTTTTTCTTTGTTCATAGGACCATCCACACAGATGATAGTGATCCAGATTGGGAGCCAGAAGTCAAAAGGACCCCTCCCCCCAGTGATTCCAGTGAAGTGGGGTCCATTTCTTTACCTGGCACATGTGCATCTCCATTCTACATTCCAAGAGGTGTGAAAAGGGGGAGGGGGCATGCAAGGACAATCATCAGAGCAAGAGGAAGAGCAAGAGTAAAGCCCCTTTCACACCGGGGGTGCAACTCAGTACCGAGACGATGCAGCTCGGCGCCACAACAGCGCGAGGGCGCAAAGGAGGAAGCAAGTCGGGCGCCAAAAAATTAAACCTGTTTAATTATTTTGGCGTCCTGTGCTCGACACAGAAAGGAAGTGGTTCCAGCGCAAGTCGGGGCAAAGAGGCGTTACCCGGCGTGACTTGGAAGCCAATTTATGATTCCTGCTGTGTTCCATTGTTCCCGCAGTATAAATCACGCAGGATTGTTTTTATACCGTGTACTTAATGCAGTAAAAACTACACGCTGAAAAAAAAGACCACAGAAAAAAATGCAGTCTGATTGCCAGAAATATCCAGTAAAAAGTCCGGACATCTCTTGTCCACTCATGGATGTTTGTTCATGCGCGCACATGTGAACAATTAAAAGAGCCACTACAATTCAAACCAAAAAGACATCCTGGACCTCAGCCTAGGCGTAGGCGTGCTGCTACTCCATTTGACTTCCTGAGGCTTTTTTTCTCAGATGTGGTGTTAGCCATGCTTGTAGACAATATGAATGCAGTCGGGGCACATTGTGAGCGGTGGACCCTTTTGACCATAGCGGACTTGTATTCCTTTCTGGCCATGGTGATATGGGGATATACAAGACACCAGAAATTGATTACTGGAGAGTTCATCATTTGATTAACTGGCCATTCCCTACAAGTGTCATATCAAGGAACAAGTTCTTGCTCATGTTGAAATGTTTACGCCTCTGCCCACTAGATGAGGATGCCCGAAACCAAGCTGCAAGAGGCACCCCACAGTATGACCGCCTGGGAAAAATAAAACCATTATACACACTAATTGTTGATGCCTGCAAAGAGCATTTTCACCCTGACCAGAACATTTCAGTGATGAAAGAATGGTTGCAACCAAAGCCAGGATTGAATTGAAGCAATATATAAAGAATAAGCCCACAAAATGGGGTTGCAAACTTCTGCCTCAGGCTACACATAGAACTTTTTTGTGTACGAAGGCAAGTTGTCTAAGTGGAAAAGGGCTGAGTTATGATTCGGTTATGGCTCTCATGGACATTGACAGAATGGGAACTGGCTACCACCTTTATGTAGACAATTTCTACACAAGCCCTCACCTCTTCAAAGACTTAGCAGCGCTGCATATTGGAGCTTGTGGTACCATTCGCCCTACTTGTGTGGGTTTTCCAGAGACTACAAATAATGATTTTGTTAGGAGTGAACCACGGGGGAGCATCAGATGGATCAGAGATGATGGACTCCTCTTTGTGAAATGGAAGGACACGCGAGAGGTGCTTATGTGTTCCACTATACACACCGTAACCACTGGAGAAAAAGTCCGGAGGCATGTGAGGACCCAAGATGGCTGGACAACGGTTGACTTGCCTGTTCCAGCAGCTATCAAAGACTACAATCAAGACATGGGGGGAGTCGATCTGTCTGATGCCCTCATCAAGTATTATTCAGTTCTCCATAAAACAAAAAAGTGGTATCGCACGTTTTTTTTTTTTTTTTTACCACTTTTTGGACATTTCCATAATAAATGCCTTCATTCTGTACAACAAAGAGAATCCCAGAACTATGTCACAGAGGCACTTCAGAGAAGCACTGATTGAAGAACTTGTAGAAAATGGAAGTGCTTCAACTTCAACCAGCGCTCCGGCAACCAGCCGTACCCCAACTCCAACCCCAGTAGCAGCCACACACATGCCATTCTATTTCACTGAGGGTCAGGATGTATCCAAAGCACAGGCAGCCACAGCTGGCAGAAGGATTTGCAAACACTGCCACAAAAAGACACCTGTTGGATGTGAGGGATGTGGAAACCTCCCTCTCTGTTTCACCGCATCCAGAAACTGTTTCCGCCAGTGGCATAAAGAAAAGGGACTCTAAAGCCATGTTCTATTTTTATTACTTTATTTTATTTTATTTATTTTTGTATATAGTTTTTGAGTGCTAAAAAGGTATGCCTTTGTACTTGCTTTGTACTGCACAGTTTGCCAATGTTCCACACGTTTTATTGCCAAGATGTGCCTTTATTATTATTTTTTTATATACTTATGTTTTTTTCATTTGTACTAATTGTGTCATTTTGCACACATTTCTTTCTTTTAAAATTCAGTAGATGTGCCTTTTATTTAGGTTTTTGGTCTTATATTTTCTTATTTGCACTGATCGTGCCATTTTGCACAATATTTTTGGTTTTATTCAAAAGATGTCACTTTGTATGATTATTTTATTTGTATTTTATTTTTTTATTTTGTTCAATTTTGGACTTCCAAAAATAATTTGTGAAAAATAAAAAGACTGTAACTCATAAGATCAGTGTTATCTTATTTTATGCATGAATAATGTGGGGTATTAGAAAGTGCATAGTCACAATGCAAAAATATAAATATTTGAAAAATGTAAAAAAAAAAAAGTGCTAGAATTGAAATTTGTAGCTACCAAAACATGAAAGTGTTTTTTATGGTCTAAGAAGGCATATAATGCAAATAAAGCAATTTGGCACAAAATTGGATCAATTGTGCCGAATGGACTATTTCTCACAAAAAGTCTCACAGAAGCAAAATGCTTATGACTAGAGACCTGTTATTTCACACAGTTGTTGCCAGCAACATGAACAACAATTGTAGTGAGTAGGGAATGTCTACTGTAAAGTATGTCCAAGCGAAAGGCTTTTGAAATATGCTTTTTTTTTTTGTTGTTTTTTTTTTTTTTTTTTTTTGAGAATAAAAACTAACATTTTTAGGCATGTTTGAAATGATATAGGTAAAGTTGTGTAGCACTCACATGGTTCTTATACACATCTTCAGAAACCAGAGATCCAGATCTTTAAAATGAGCCATATCATAAGCATGTGGGAGATAAAATATTGTTTTAGTGAGCAATGGCACTCGGGTATGCAAGACCATTATGCACAAGACAAAAACTGGCGAATGTAACAGATACCAGCAGTTGCACTACCACACTGGGGCTTTTGATGTGGTGAGACCATCAACAATATATGTTAGTCTTGCTGCACTGGTATTGTAATATTTGCAGTACTGATCCTTTGATCAATTCAGTTATATTTATATATTTAGATTTCCTAGAATTGGAGAATGTTTTAGTCTGGTGTATAAGTAGTTTGACAATGACACTTTTTTTTTTCAATGAAATGGCTGTTGATTTTCTGTTGCTTATCTGGTTCATAGTAGTAGATCAACCAGCTAACTCTTCCTGGAGGATCCTGAGGCGTTCCCAAGCCTGTGGGGTAAAATAATCCCTCAAGCATGGTCTTCCATGGGGTCTCCTCCCAGTGTCCAGTATCAATAGCAAAAGCTTTTTTTGTTGTTTTTTTTTTTTTCTTTTTACTTCGCCTTTGTGCACCACATTGAGGTTGAAACAATATAGGTGAGCTTTTAGTGTAGACTTTTAACTTTGTCAAGTGGTTTAACAAAAATATCACAGTAGCCATTTAAAAATTGCCATTTTTCATAGTTCCTCCATTTTCAGAGCCCATAATTAATTGAAGAAACTAAATATAACAGTGGTAGTTAATACAGTAAAATTCACACATAATGGATTCAAGTGGACCAGCGAATTTTGTCTGTTATAATTAAAATCCGTTATATGTATAAAATGACCAAAATCCGTTATATGTATGTAACGGATTAGTTACAGCTGAATGTTCTACGGGGAATCCCCAGCACAAATTAGGGTTACGTATTTTCTTGATTAAACACCTGACCTTGAATCAGAACCTGCCTCATTTAATGACTGGGTCAAAACTTCATCTGGAAAAAAATAAACACCTGCCTTAAATAAGCACCAGGCATTATTGGTATTAAAAAGATTACATTTGGTCAAGTCACTCTTTTTCTAAGTCAGCTGCGGAGTGGTACCTTAAAATGCTAAAGCCTGATTTATGCTTCTGCAACTCTGTGGCCACGCAATGACGCTTAAGTGCACGTGACCCTTTTAACGTTCTCTGTCGCGTCTTCATGGAATTTACTGCAGGAACAGCGGCTTTTTGTGGATTAATTTGTCCCTCAACAAGCTCCACTTCTTTATACAATCATCGACCTCCAAACCAGCGTTACAGTACGTGCAGTTTCTCTCCGTGAATTGCGTGTCATTTGAGTGTCTTTTTTTCAACTCAGTGTTGTGAAGTTGGTTATACTTGTGGACTTTTCTGTCAAATGTATTTGATCGATGATTGAAATGAAATCGGTGGGCGCACTGAAAAAAAAACTATTAAAATATGAAGGGAGAGGAAGGAGTGAAACTGGAAAAATGACAAATTACAGCCCTTTGTGGTGTCCCTCAATTAACAGGTTAGCAGGTTCGCAGCCACGCAGAGGGCTCTGATCTATGTCGGTTTGGTTTGTCACACCCAGGGATATGTGAAACTTAACACCATGTTACACTGCAGGCAACAAGCAGCATTTTAATAATCACCAGCCTTGAATTATTCCCTATCCCGATTAGGTGCTATGTCTGGGCACGGTTTGAAAAAGATAAATGGCTGATCTTTTAATCAAGGAAATAGGGCCTCACTTCCCTTGAATCGGTGAGTGTCAGTGCTGAACTTCATTTCGTACCTCTGTTACTGGGCATGTCCAGACTGCTCTGTCCGGTATATATGAGGGGTTTTTAATGGAAATGTATTTCTATTTGACGGGACATTTTGTCTGATGTGAGTGAAAATCTGTTATACAAAATCCATTATATATGGTGTTTATTACATGGAAACCATACATAACCACTGGGACTTTTGCTTTTGTCCAGTGAGTGCAAATATCCGGTTTATACAATGACGGATTAGATGAGTTTTACTGTATAAGTCATCACTTTTAGAAGCCAATTTTCTTTAGAAAATTCAGGATAGATACATGAAAACTTCCAAGTCACTATAGATACATGAAAACTTCCAAGTTACTGAATATGACTTTGACTTCATTTACATCAATCATTAAGAAATTCAAACCGTATGATAGTTTATGTTAATCTGTCTGGAGTAGGCAGTTCTTTAAAAGTGAGTGATGTGCAAAAGGAGACAAATCAGGGAAGCCAGCAAGACACCTGGACAACTCTGGTTAAGGTATAGGCTTCTGTGGCTGTGATTGGAGAAACTGCAACTTTTGTCTGTTGCATCATCAGTTAGACAGCTTCATGGAGGTGTGGCACAGAGAAGGATTTTATTAAAAAGAAAATATGAAATATTAGTTTGTTTGCCATAGGCACAAGGGAGACTCACGCCTAAATTTGATTTAATTTCTTGTTTGAAAATTCTCTGTTCCATTCTGCCATAAAGTTGTGACTGGATGTGCCACAGACAAAAGCTGTACTATGCACATTTGAAGATGTTACTTGGGCTCTGCAAAATTGGAATGTACATGTATTTATTATTATTTTGCAATTGTGTAACACCTTGTAGATTATTGTGTTAATTGTCTGTAGGCTCTCAGATTCGTCCAAAGGAATTCGTCACCATTTCAGATGACTCCGATGAGGAGCCAGTGACTCTGGTACCTCGCAGTCCTGTTTTGGTTCCAGATGATGGAGAGGATGATGACATTAGCATATTGGAGGTGAATGATAAGTGATGCACTCAAGTCTATATTGTACACATCTGTGCCGCTTATGATCATTGAATGTTTACTCAAAAGCAAAGGGTGCTTTCATTTCAGCAACCAGTCTCTTCTTTTTTGCATCTGTTTTTACATAGCCGTTAACCCCTGCACGAAGACATGTCATTCGGCCAGCAGCAATGTGGAGTGGGACCTCGCAAAACCTAATTCAAGTTGTAGGTCAAAGTAGCGTTTCCACTCAGGTTCCTGTAGGGGACCCCAGCTCTGCCCCCTCTACCTCCAGAGATGCTAAGGCTAACGCCTTTGCACAAACACAGATATTGCAGCAGCCGAGTACATCTGGACTTGCACAGCCACACCCTGGTTCTTCAGCCCGCACACTGTCTCATCAACAAGGTGGTACATCAACAAAATTAAAAGCAGAGCCCCAAGGAGTTAATTCCAGTAGGCGCTCTCAATGTGATGGCAGAGATAGCAGGTCTTTGGATGGAGCATACCTTCAGCCTCAACCTAGCACATCTGGACAGTCACAAGCTGGCTCTTCAGCAAGCTTAACTGTCGAGCCCCAAGTGTGTGCGTCTACCAGTGCCTCTCATCTTTCTTGTAATTCTGCATTGACTGTGTCAGGTGTTAAAAACTTGCAAGAGAAGGCTAGTACAAATACTCATGTAGAACACAATCCTCAGGCTAGTACATCATCTGCACATCCTCAATCACAGTCTGGCACACGGACACAACCTCAGCCTGGGACATCTACACAGCATCTGTCCAGTGGGACCACAAGGACCACATCCCCTATTATTCAGGTGAAAAAGGTACAAGTAGTTGTTCTTCCCCAACAACCAAGCATCCAAGCTTCTGCACTAATAACCCAGTTGCAGACCAGGCCTCTTAACCTGTTCCAATCTGTATTTGGCAATCAAACCCAGGGCAACCTCATCCAAATTGAGCCCCAGCCTGTCGCTCAGGCCCCAGCCCAGGCTTCAACCCAGGCCCCTCAGACTGCACAAGTGACACCAGCAATTACCCCTGCAGTGCTAATAGCTGCAGCTCCAGAGAGACTGGGACCTCCCGAGGCAGGACACCGGATCATTCTGGGGAGTCAAGCACCTGTGGAGGCCATTCCCAACCATCAGCCACAAGCTGGAAACACTCGTGGAGTTCCTCCAGCCAGGAGCCTCAATGTCAGTTTGCCTAATGCAAACACAAATTCTCATCCTGCGCCAGCCACCTCAGCTTCTGGCCCCCAAAATCAAGTACAGGGGGCTGTAGCCACAGCTCCAGCAGCAACACTAAATTTGGAAAATGCAGCCCCTCGCATGGTTGCAGTGCCTCCAGTCCCAGAAGACATTCCCCAAATAGAAGATGCAAGACCTGGACCCTCTGCACCGCGCGACAGACCCGAGCAGAACCTGCACATCAGAGCCCTCATTGCTGGAGTTGTGAGTATTGCTTCACAGTCACAACACTTTCCATGTACTTGGAGACCTTGCTTTGTTTCACTAATATAGGTGACAGTAGCTGTGTTAATGTAAACATGGTTACATTCTTTTGTTCATTGTGGACAGCGAGGATCACAGCAAGCAGAAAGCTCTGTCCTCCTTTAGTCCATGTCCATTGTCTAATCTTTCTGTATTGCCTACAGCTGGATCTCCTACCAGATGTCCAAGAAGCATATGTAGCAGAACTGATCCAAAAGAATAATGTGAAAGACTTGAATGTGTAAGAAGAACCTTTCTTTTGCAGTTCTTCATATAGAGCTGTGATGAATTGTTTGTCCTACTGAGGATGGTAAACACAGACTCATTGTAAGAACAATTTAGCCTTTTTTCCTTGTTAGTGAAAATTTAAATTTAGTGGTCATGTAGATTATTTCCATAAATGTCATTAAGCACAGTTTAGAATCCAGTGGATTCAGGTCGACAACCGTCTGATATAACCAGGCGCCATTCCCTCTGCCATCCAGTAGATGGGTCAAAATGCTTAGAACACTGCCATCTACTGGCTCCCAGTTATATCACACGGTTGTCGAATCACAACTTAAACTTTTTTTTTTTACAAATGAAAAAAATGTCATATTTTACAAAAGCATGTAAATGTAGTTATTCTATCTGGATTAATTTGATTTATAAGTTAAAACCATAAGTCAAACCTGCTTTCCTTTTCAATACGACTGCCTCACGGTTGGACCACTGTATGCTGTCAAGGTAAATAACGCTTCTCTACAGCAGTGGGCAGGGTGCACAAACACAGAAGTGCTGACTCATTGGCTGTGTTTGTGATCGCCTTTGATCCTATCAGAAGCGTTGGCGTGTTTAAACTCAAATTCAGTTTGCTAGTAGCTGAGAGTGTACCGGAGACAATACTGAAAGTTAGCGGTTAGCTGTAGCTTACGATACATTTTTTGGTGGTTTATTGGTTTAGCGTTATAAAAGATAACTTTTCAGTTATGTGATTAGCGGTTATCAAAGCTAACTTTTTGGTTAGGTGTGCCCACCACTGTTAGAATCTATTTTTTGTTGACTATTTTAAAAATGAAATGCACGTTTGGATGGGATTGAAAGAGTATGTGTGTATATAATCTGTCTCGTCTTCTCTGCTGCTTTCAGTATCTGTAATCTGGTGTTGGAAACCCTGGACTACTCAAAAAGGGAGGCTGCTTTAAGTTCAGCAGCTCCCACCAGCGTCCTGCTGGAGTCAGCAGACTCTCAAACAGAGGTGTGTATATATGTGCACATCAGCTTCGCATGTCTTAAGGTGCCTTGACAGTTGCACGCATTTAACCCCACACTGCTACGCAATTCATTGTGACAATGCCACCCACTGTGTTCCCAGTTGGATGCTGCGCTTTGTGCCGCTGGACGTTGCGTATATAAAATAATACTTTTGTAGCGGATTAATCATTTTCTCTCACAGCTTGGTTGATGAAAACGCCTCTAATCACTTCTGGAATCACAGAGGACTGTTACAGCTGCAGCTTTTCCCTCTCTCTCTCTCTCTCTCTCTCTCTCTCGTGCGCGTTTCTTGAGGTTGAGAATGCGTTTGGAATGGTCTAGGTAATTATTTATAATATTTATATTGTAATAGCTTGGTTAACAAGGTGTATTTTCATTCCTTCTGATGATGAGTATCTGTAAAATTATGTTCATGATAGATTTAACATCTTGTTTTAATCGTTCAGGTGAGCTGCGCTGTGGTGCTGATGCAATGACTCGCACTGACAATGTTTTTTAATTGTTTGCACAATGGTCACTTGAAGTTCACATAATTAATGCGTGCCAGAGATTTTGAACATTTAAAAATTTTCTTTGCACACTTGCAGGAAGCTGCGCACAGTTTACAATGGTTTACAATGAGTTTACCCTCCTGCACAACAGATTGCGTACCAGTGCGTAGATCCAATTCGTGCAAGTGTCAAGGCACCTTTAGACCTTTATCCTATCCTATTCTATCCTCTTTGGCTGGTGTGGCATATTTCTTTTTTAATAGGCATTCCTTCTTGCTGTTGAAATGATTACCATGCACAGATGTAAGGGGGTGTCTCGGGCTCTTTATTTGAACACCATTTAGTAGCCTTCAAAATGTTGATCTAGTCAGCATTTAAAAAAATTTAATGATGATGCATTTGTTACTTTATTTTGTTACTTTATTAAGTCACTTTATAGGTGCTGGTATACAAGTATTGGGAGTCCCAATTTACGTTTTTTTTTTTTTAATTTGATAAAATGGAAATTAGCAAAACGATATAAAAACAAAACAGTTCTCATTTTAAGTATGTGCAAAAAGAAAATGGCATACAATTGTATGGTGGGAAAAAACATGGTTACTTTAAGTTACTGAAAAATAGATCAATCAATCAATCAACATTTATTTACAAAGCGCTTTACAGCACCGACTGGTGTTCAAAGTGCTTAACATTAAAAACACAAATTTACAAAACACACATAAAATAAAAATTTAAAACAACACATAAAAAATAACATAAAAATAACAGAACATGTCACCTCCCCACTAAGTGTTAAAAGCCAGTTTAAATAAATAAGTCTTTAACTTAGATTTAAAAAGTGCTAGGTCAGGAATAGTACGTAACTCAAAAGGTAGCTCATTCCACAGTCTCGGGCCAGCTACCGCGAAAACATGATCACCCCAGCGTTTATATCTTGACCTTGGAATATCTAAGTAAAGCTGGCCAGACGCTCTTAATGTCCTACTATAGGTGCGCAAAGTTAAAATTTCAGACAAGTAGGGAGGTGCAAGGCCATAAATAGCTTTAAAAACAAACATTAAAATTTTAAAATCAATTCTAAAACGAACTGGAAGCCAGTGGAGTGAGTACAGGATGGGCGTAATATGCTCACGTCTAAAAGTGTTTGTCAAAAGACGAGCAGCAGCATTCTGCACCAACTGGAGACGTGCAAGAGACGACTGATTAATGCCCGAATAAAGTGCATTACAATAATCAAGTCTGGAGCTGATGAAAGCATGAATGGCTGTCTCAAGATCACGTCTACTGAGAAAGTGCTTTATTTTAGCCAAAAGGCGAAGTTGGAAAAAACTAGCTTTGACAACAGAATTTATCTGTTGATTGAACCTCAAACAGCTGTCAAATATCACTCCCAAATTCTTGACAGCTGGAGTCCCTGGGAGGGGTACTAGATAGCGCTCCGACTGGGGACTCCATTGATCTCCCAGATCTGAACCTGAGTGGTGTTCAGTTGTTGGACTTCTGTGCTAGTCACAGTTTGTCCATCACGAACACCATGTTCGAGCACAAGGGTGTCCATAAGTGCACGTGGCACCAGGACACCCTGAGCCGGAGGTCGATGATCGACTTTGTAGTCGTATCATCTGACCTTCGGCCACGTGTCTCGGACACTCGAGTGAAGAGAGGGGCAGAGCTGTCGACTGATCACCACCTGGTGGTGAGTTGGATCCGCTGGGAGGGTAGGAAGCCGGTAAGACCTGGCAGGCCCAAACGTATCGTGAGGGTCTGCTGGGAACGACTGGCGGAACCCTCTGTCAGCGAGGTCTTCAACTCCCGCCTCCGGGAGAGCTTCTCCCAGATCCCGGGGGAGGTTGGAGACATGGAGTCCGAGTGGACCATGTTCTCCACCTCTGTTGTCGATGCGGCTGCTCGTAGCTGTGGTCGCAAGGTCTCTAGTGCCTGTCGCGGCGCCAATCCCCGAACCCGGTGGTGGACACTGGAAGTAAGGGATGCCATCAAGCTGAAGAAGGAGTCCTACTTATATTTGTTGGTAGGTGGGACCCCAGAGGCAGCTGACAGGTACTGGCAGACCAAGCGTGCCGCAGCCCGTGCTGTCGCAGAGGCAAAAACTCAGGTCTGGGAGGAGTTCGGGGAGGCTATGGAGGAGGACTATCGGTCGGCCTCGAAGAGATTCTGGCAAACCGTCCGACGCCTCAGGAGGCGGAAGCAGCTCTCCACCAGCACTGTTTACGGTGTGGGTGGGGAGCTGTTGACCCTGACTGGGGATGTTGTCGGGCGGTGGAAGGAGTACTTTGAGGATCTCCTCAATCCCATCATCACGTCTTCCGAAGAGGAAGCAGAGACTGGGGACTTGGAGGCGGACTCATCCATTACCCAGGCCGAAGTCACCGAGGTGGTTAGAAAGCTCCACGGTGGCAAGGCTCCTGGGGTGGATGAAATCCGTCCTGAGTACCTTAAATCTCTGGATGTTGTGGGGCTGTCTTGGCTGACACGCCTCTGCAACATTGCGTGGCGATCGGGGACAGTGCCTCTGGATTGGCAGACCGGGGTGGTGGTCCCTCTGTTTAAGAAGGGGGACCGGAGGGTGTGTTCCAACTATAGGGGGATCACACTCCTCAGCCTCCCCGGTAAGGTCTCTTCCAGAGTACTGGAGAGGAGAATTCGACCAATGGTCGAACCTTGGATTCAGGAGGAGCAGTGTGGTTTTCGTCCTGGTCACGGCACACTGGACCAGCTCTACACGCTCCATCGGGTGCTCGAGGGTTCATGGGAGTTTGCCCAACCAGTCCACATGTGTTTTGTGGATCTGGAGAAGGCATTCGACCGTGTCCCTTGGCGCACCCTGTGGGGAGTGCTCCGGGAGTACGGGGTCCGGGGTCCTTTGCTAAGGGCTATCCGGTCCCTGTACGACCGCAGCAGGAGCTTGGTTCGCATTTCCGGTAGTAAGTCAAACCTGTTTCCAGTGCACGTTGGCCTCCGCCAGGGCTGCCCTTTGTCACCGGTTCTGTTCATTATTTTTATGGACAGAATTTCTAGGTGTAGCCAGGGTGTAGAGGGGGTCTGGTTTGGGAACCACAGAATCTCGTCTCTGCTGTTTGCGGACGATGTGGTTCTGTTGGCTTCGTCAAATCAGGACCTTCAGCGTGCACTGGGGCGGTTTGCAGCCGAGTGTGAGGCGTCCGGGATGAAGATCAGCACCTCCAAATCCGAGGCCATGGTTCTCGACCGGAAAAAGGTGCTTTGCCCTCTTCAGGTCGGTGGAGTGTCCTTGCCTCAAGTGGAGGAGTTTAAGTATCTCGGGGTCTTGTTCACAAGTGAGGGACGGATGGAGCGGGAGATCGATAGACGGATCGGTGCAGCATCTGCAGTGATGCAGTCGCTGTATCGGACCGTCGTGGTGAAGAGAGAGCTGAGTAGGGGGGCAAAGCTCTCGATTTACAGATAGATCTACGTTCCGATCCTCACCTGTGGTCATGAGATTTGGCTCATGACCGAAAGAACGAGATCGCGAGTACAAGCGGCCGAGATGAGTTTCCTCCGCAGGGTGGCTGGGCACTCCCTTAGAGATAAGGTGAGGAGCTCGGTCACTCGGGAGGAGCTCGGAGTCGAGCCGCTGCTCCTCCACGTCGAAAGGAGTCAGTTGAGGTGGCTCGGGCATCTTTTCCGGATGCCCCCTGGACGCCTCGCTGGAGAGGTGTTCCGGGCACGTCCCACTGGGAGGAGGCCCCGGGGAAGACCCAGGGCACGCTGGAGGGACTACATCTCTCGGCTGGCTTGGGAATGCCTTGGGGTTCCCCCGGAGGAGCTGGAGGAGGTGTGTGTGGATCGGGAGGTCTGGGCGGCTTTGCTTGAGCTGCTGCCCCCGCGACCCGACTCCGGATAAAGCGGAAGAAAATGGATGGATGGTTTTACATAGTTAGCCAAAGCACCAAAATTTGGTGTTACCACATTTGGTGTGCCAATGCGCGCAAACACCATGATCTCAGTTTTACCATAATTCAGGCAAAGGAAGTTTTGGGACAGCCACTGCTTTACATCACGAATACAATTAAATAGGGATGACACTGATCACTCCCATTAGTCCTCACAGGCAGATAGATTTGCAGATCATCTGCATAACAATGAAAGGACAGGTTGTGCTGGGTTATAACTGACCTCAATGGCAGAATGTACAAAGAAAATAGAATCGGCCCAAGGACAGATCCCTGCGGCACTCCACAGCACAGAGGAGCAGTTGATGAGAAAAGGTCCCCAATCATGACAGAAAAGCTCCTTTCAGCCAAATATGATCTAAACCACTTAAGTGCAGTACCATGAATGCCAATAAAATGTTCCAACCGGGAAACAAGTACTGTGTGATCCACAGTATCAAAGGCTGCTGTGAGGTCCAACAGAACCAGCACAGCAGGATTCCCTGCATCCACCGACAGTGATGTCATTATGAACTTTTAAAAGTGCTGACTCAGTGCTGTGTCGCGATCTAAACCTAGATTGGAAATTTTCAAGGATGAGATTGTCTTCTAAAAATGATTGTAACTGTAAAAAGACAACCTTTTCTAAAACCTTAGATAGAAGTGGCAGATGAGACACAGGTCTAAAATTGGATAAAACTGATGAGTCCAGGTGAGGTTTTTTAAGAAGAGGTCAAACCACAGCATGTTTAAAAGCAGCTGGAACAGACCCTGATCTAAGACAAGCGTTGATAAGTTAGGAGACCCGCCCCAACAGTATTAAAAACCTCCTTCAGCACCTTAGCTGGAACAACATCTAAAGGACAACTTGTAAATTTTATGTGTTTTACAACATCAGTGAGAGATGCAAAAGAAATGGGCTCAAACTGTTCGAGCACAGCAGAATGTGCACAAGGAGCAGACAACTCAACATTACAGCTCTGATCAGCGTTCTGTCTGACTGATGAAACCTTATCAATAAAAAACTGAAGAAACTCCTCAAAGGTTGTGGTTGTAGCGTCCATCAAAACAGAGGTGTGTGGATTTACAACTGAGTTTATAGTCTGAAATAACACACTGGGACGATGACAACTGCTAGAAATAATATGAGACAGATATTGTGCTTTTGCCTCCTTCACAGCCTTCTGATAGTCAGACTGTCCCTCAGAAAACCCAGAGACACCTGTAGTTTGTCCTTTTTCCATTTTCTCTCTGCCCGTCTGCAGCGTTGCCTGAGGGCACGGGTTGTGGCATTTAACCAGGGGTCGGATTTTGATTTCCTGGATTTGCAGCACATCGGTGCAACAGAGTCCAAAATTACTGTGCATGTAGAGTGGAAAGAAGAGAGGATGTTATCTGGGAGTAATGGAGAAACCAGTCCATTCATGGCATAAAACTGAGAGTCCATGAAGGCAGCAGCAAAGTCCCCCGCTGTCGAGGAGGTAACCAAACGGTGGCGAGAGACAGGAACAAGTGGCTTACTAGCAGATGGAGGAGCAATAAATTCAAAAATAACAGGAAAGTGATCTGAAATAGCAATGTCTGATATGTCCTTAAGTGAAACTGAGAGCCCAAAAGAAATAACCAGGTCCAAGGTGTGTCCAAGATTATGTGTTGGTCCATCCACAACTTGTGTTAGACCAAAAGAGTTCAGGAGGCTTTTAAAATCATCAGCCAGCTGATTAGAAGGACAACAGATATGAATATTAAAATCACCACAGACCAAAAATTTATCATATTTTGGGATAAAATCTGCCAGAAACTCAGAAAACTCCTGAATAAAATCCTTATTAAATTTTGGTGGACGATAAACAACAGCACAGAGCACAGGACAGTGGAACTCCATCACAAACATCTGAAGTTCAAAAGTGGAGTAGGCATTAGAAGATAAAAATCGGCATTTAAAGTTGTCTTTAAAAACCGTGGCCACACCCCCGCCTCTACCTGATGCTCGTGGGGAGAAAGAAAAATGAGCAGCCGGGGGCGAGGAGCTCAGAAAAGGCGCTGTTTTCACCTGGTTTCAACCAGGTCTCCGTTAACAGGAGAAAGTCCAGATCACAACTGGAGAAAAAGTCATTCAAAATGAAAGTCTTACTTGTGAGTGACCTTGTGTTGACGAGCGCCACACGGACTGAGCGCACGTCAGTCTGCTGCGAGACACAACTGAGCGGGCGCAGGTTCTCCTGCACGCAGCCACGACTGCAGCTCCTCACAGGACGGCGACGCGTAAGTGGAGACCCGGCACCCCACACAACCGGCCGGAGCCACCGATAGCGAAAAGTCAGGGAACGCCGCACGTCGTAGCCGTCATATGGAGTGAAGAATCCGGCTATGAATTGTCGTGGAGCATGTTTGCAGGAAACAGCCAGGCACACTCTGAGCCGAACACGGACTCCTCCTCTCTTCCCGCGTCCTCTGCGGCGCAGACGCCGAGGCAACACGCCAAGCGGCCAGCGTAGAAAGTCCGGTACGGACACTAAGACAGGCGGTGGGGGCAGCCGCATCCCTGGCCGTCCGCCCGAGCCAGGAACAGCGAAATTCTCCAGCGAAGCCCAAACGCTGATAAGAGTCTGGCGATCATACACGAGGAGCGGTGACACATTCCATGCAACAAAGTGCAAAAACAATAAAAACGACACTAAAAGAAGCAAGTGCCGACGGCAGGCCACATACAACGGCGCCATCTTGACAAATCAGAACCCCAGAATAGAGGGGCACATAGCTGAATTCCAATGTAACAGAATAGTACATCTTACTATTAATGATACAAAAGCTAAAATATCTTTCTGTATGGGAGTTAATGGAAGTTAACTATCAGGAATCCCAAATATAGCAATCAGTGAGCATGGCTATAGAGTGACTCTAAGAACTTTGGACACAGTGTTAAAGAAACAAAGCCAAAAAAAATTATGTTAGTTTGGACAAAGGAAAAACATGATTTAGCTGGTGAGGAGAGCCATACGAGGTCTGTTAGAAAAGTAACGGACCTTTTTATTTTTTGCAAAAACTATATGGATTTGAATCATGTGTGATTGCATCAGCCAAGCTTGAACCTTTGTGCGCATGCGTGAGTTTTTTCACGCCTGTCGGTTGCGTGAGTCGCCTGTGAGCACGCCTTGTGGGAGGAGTGGTCCAGCCCCCTCGTCGGATTTTCATTGTCAGGAAATTGGCTGATCGACTGCCGCTTTGCTTCATCAAAATGTTTTCAGAAAGTATGAGAGACTCGTACATACATCACATTTGTCTTCTACCTCAGGAAATATTTCAGAATGTCTTGATTTAGAAAAATGAATCCTATGTAGGACTTTAAATTGGATAGGTCCAACACGTGCACAAGAAGAGGTGGATCTCACTCTATAGCTTTATTCCACAGTTCGTGCTTCGGTTGTGTGTCCAATTCCTTTTTCCATACCATCTTAATTTTAACGAACGGGTCGGTGTTTAAGGATAAGATGTAATCATAAGACTTTGAAATAGAGCCCTTTTCGTATGGATTAAGGGAAAATAAATCTTCCCAAGAGTCCCAGTTTTTTAGGCATTCTTCTCATAAAGATTTTCAGTAATTATCCCCGCTTTTTGGTGGATCACCATCTGTCAGCTTCAGACCGTTGTCTTCATCAATGTTGTCTGTTTTGAAATTGCTAAGATCTAAGCTGTTTTGGATTTATGGCTTTAAAAAATATCCAGAGGGTTATGTTGGGTGTGCTGCATAATATGTTGGGAGAAAGTTTTTTTTTTTTTAAATGTTCATTCTGAGGTTAGATAAGCAGGTATGTCATGATTATACTTGTGAATGAAAATGTAGATCAATATTTGACATTCTCACCAACACAAGATGGCTTGCAATGTGTACAAAGTGTTAGCATGTCACAAAAAATAGTCTTTTACACCTTTTATAATTGAACTTTATGACTGCATCATGAAAATAAAAGATTATTGAGGAATATGCTTGAATTACAAGAACAGGATTAACATGACTGGGAAGTGTATTTCCAGTTGTAAAAAAAAAAAAAAAAAAAAATCAGTGTAACTCTATAAGTTAGACTCCTAGACATTAGGTGTGGTTCCTCAAAAAATATTGCACATGGGATTTTCTTGAAAGTTCTTGTATTGTGCAAATCTTCGCTTTTTCAGCTGCTTCCCACAGCAAATCCGCATGGATGGAGATGGATGTAATGTAAATAAGGTGTAAGCATTTGGGGTGTTCTTGGCATACTTACTAACAAATTAGAGATCATAAGAAATTATAACCATCACATGAATGATGATGTTCATATCTTTCTGTCCTAAACAAAATCACCACAAACAACTACTCTTACAGTATGTTAGTCCTTAAATATGATATCTGAGTTTTAGAGCACTCTGTGTTTGTGCTCTGGAACCTTTCAGGTGTCCGAGGACTTGTTTGACTTTGCCAAGCTGGAGACTGTGGGACCAATGGCTGTAGTGCAGGCTGCCGACTTGCTCATGGCAGATTTCAAGATGCTCAGCGTTCAGGATATCAAATGGGCCCTTAACGCCCTCAAGGGACACTATGCAATCACACGAAAGGTAATGAATTACAGAAGGCTTTGTTGATTGTTGGTCTGGTTTGTTCTTGTCATCTTATTTCCTTTCTCCAACTTCTCTCACTCTCTATAATGTCTCCTCTCAATACCTCCATTTCTGCCTGCATCTGTCTTTGTTTCCACTGCACTCTTCCTCTCAGGCCTTATGTGAAGCTCTGAAAAAATGGCAAGTTTCAGGTGACCCCTCAGGAAAGAGACGACGAAACAGAGTCTCCTCTGAGCGCCCCTACATTGATTTCCATTTTGAGCACGGTAGGCTGTGCTGAGTCCATTTAACACTTTGTTTCTACAGGATTCAGTTTGTAAAATCTCAGTTTTCTTGTGATTTTATAGGGGTTTTTATTAGTTTTTAAACTTTAGTTACAGTATGTGGATTTTAATATATCTATAGAACATGTAAAATGTAGCTCATTTTCTCATTGTGGGCACACTACTGCTCACATCATATTTCCTTCTGAAAGCCACTTACCGATCTAATGCTTCATGGCAGCAGCACTGCTAATGTTTGAAATTAGCCAAGTACCAAACATTAGCTTGGAAAGGACTAAGTACATACAGTAGTGTTCAGAATAATAGTAGTGCTATGTGACTAAAAAGATTAATCCAGGTTTTGAGTATATTTCTTATTGTTACATGAGAAATAAGGTACCAGTAGATTCTCACAAATCCAACAAGACCAAGCATTCATGATATGCACACTCTTAAGGCTATGAAATTGGGCTATTAGTAAAAAAAAAAAAAAAAGTACAAAAGGGGGTGTTCACAATAATAGTAGCATCTGCTGTTGATGCTCCAAACTCAAAACTATTATGTTCAAACTGCTTTTTAGCAATCCTGTGAATCACTAAAGTAGTATTTAGTTGTATAACCACAGTTTTTCATGATTTCTTCACATCTGCGAGGCATTCATTTTGTTGGTTTGCAACCAAGATTTTGCTCGTTTACTAGTGTGCTTGGGGTCAGTGTCTTGTTGAAACACCCATTTCAAGGGCATGTCCTCTTCAGCATAAGGCAACATGACCTCTTCAAGTATTTTGACATATCCAAACTGATCCATGATACCTGGTATGTGATATATAGGCCCAACACCATAGTAGGAGAAACATGCCCATATTATGATGCTTGCACCACCATGCTTCACTGTCTTCACTGTGAACTGTGGCTTAAATTCAGAGTTTGGGGGTCGTCTCAAACTGTCTTTTTGGGTCTCATCAGTCCACGAAATATTCCTCCATTTCTCTTTAGGCCAATTGTGTTCTTTGGCAAATTGTAATCTCTTCTGCACATGTGTTTTATTTAACAGAGGGACTTTGCGGGGGATTCTTGCAAATAATTTAGCTTCACACAGGCGTCTTCTAACTGTCACAGCACTTACAGGTAACTCCAGACTGTCTTTGATCATCCTGGAGCTGATCAGTGGGTGAGCCTTTGCCATTCTGGTTATTCTTCTATCCATTTTGATGGTTGTTTTCCGTTTTCTTCCACGCGTCTCTGTTTTTTTTTTTTTTTTTTTTGTCCATTTTAAAGCATTGGAGATCATTGTAGATGAACAGCCTATAATTTTTTGCACCTGCGTATAAGTTTTCCCCTCTCCAGTCAACCTTTTAATCAAACTACGCTGTTCTTCTGAACAGTATCTTGGACGTCCCATTTTCCTCAGGCTTTCAAAGAGAAAAGCATGTTCAACAGGTGCTGGCTTCATCCTTAAATAGGGGACACCTGATTCACACCTGTTTGTTCCACAAAATTGACGAACTCACTGACTGAATGCCACACTACTATTATTGTGAACACCCCCTTTTCTCCATTTTTTTTATACTTATAGCCCAATTTCATAGCCTTAAGAGTGTGCATATCATGAATGCTTGGTCTTGTTAAGAAATAAGAAATATACTCAAAACTTGGATTAATCTTTTTAGTCACATAGCACTACTATTATTCTGAACACTACTGTACATACATACATACATATATACAACGTCAAACGATTAACTGGTATGGGGTTGCAGGGGCAACAGCCCCACTAGGGGGCCCCAAACTTCCCTTTCCTGCAGTGTTACCTCTGACTGGGGGATCCCGAGATTAGGACATATGCGCCAAAGCACATTAAGGTTTGTTTTTTTTTTTTTTATCAGGCTGTCAGTTGAAATAGGATTTATTGGATATCTCATTCAAATCTGATTTTGCTGATTTGTCCACACTATATATAGCAAGTTACCAGATATGATCCATGTGTCCTTGTGGCAATCCTCATTTTCCATTTTATCCACATCAGTTGCAATAGTAATGACGTAGTGCCCGGCAGAGGGCATGTTAACGGAATGTGACCAAATGCAGAGTGGCATATTTTGGAGGGAGAGGACAAAAAGCAAAACAAAACTTGATTGTCACCTTAATCTTTTGGTAAACTTTCACATGGTGGAGCAGTACCCAACTCATTCATGTTTGGTGTTTGAATCATGACAGACCTTACTGTATCCATGTACTCATTAGCTGGAAACACACTGCAAGTGTCACATTGGAGTCACACAACACAGGCACACAGCAGCTGAAGGCAGCTGTTGTGTTGCTGCTCAGTCTTTCCACATCATTTGTCTTTAGTATGACTTTTAGTCCAGCGGCTCATTCAACTGACCAATGATGCCTGGCACCCAGCTCCACATCCATGTAAGCACACTTCATGTTGAATGTTTTGTTTTCTTTTTTTGGAGTGTGCAGTGAGCAGGTTTATTGGAGGGGTGAAAACTGTCTGGAGTGTGGGATAATGAGTGACGTAGTCTGAAGTAGCGGCAGGGGGAGTGTACAGCTTCCCCCTGCGCTGAATTTTATGCTTCACCAAAAGACACAGATTTAAGCAAACACACCCAGAATCTCATCAGACCATACAGATCAGAACACATTTGAAAAAAATACCATTGTAGTTGCATTTCAGACAGCCCGTGAATAAGGCTTGAAACACATTTTGGGGGGGAAAGAAGGATTTCGTGCAATTTTTGATTGTTCAGATTTTCAACGTGGACTCAGATTCAAATCAGATATACGCATACATCGGATTTTTACTGGCAGTCTGAACAAAGTCTCAAGGCACCTTAACACTTGCACGAATTTGATCCCCCCACTGCCATGCAATTCGTCATGCCAATGCGTTCCGCTTTGTCCCGCTTGACACCATGCTACATAAATAATCATTTCGTAGCCGATGATGCGTTTGCTCTCAGAACTTGGCTGATGAAACCATTCTCTCATCGCTCCCAGAATTGCTAAGAAATTATCTACAGCTGCAGGTTGTCTTGTGTGCATTGTGTGGTGGAGAACGCATTTGGAATCTTGTCTCAAAGGTAATTATTATATATATATATATATATATACACTCAACAAAAATATAAACGCAACACTTTTGGTTTTGCTCCCATTTTGTATGAGATGAACTCAAAGATCTAAAACTTTTTCCACATACACAATATCACCATTTCCTTCAAATATTGTTCACAAACCAGTCTAAATCTGTGATAGTGAGCACTTCTCCTTTGCTGAGATAATCCATCCCACCTCACAGGTGTGCCATACTAAGATGCTGATTAGACACCATGATTAGTGCACAGGTGTGCCTTAGACTGCCCACAATAAAAGGCCACTCTAAAAGTTGCAGTTTTGTTTTATTTGGGGGGGGGATACCAGTCAGTATCTGGTGTGACCACCATTTGCCTCATGCAGTGCAACACATCCCCTTTGCATAGAGTTGATCAGGTTGTCAATTGTGGCCTGTGGAATGTTGGTCCACTCCTCTTCAATGGCTGTGCGAAGTTGCTGGATATTGGCAGGAACTGGTACACGCTGTCGTATACGCCGGTCCAGAGCATCCTAAACATGCTCAATGGGTGACATGTCCGGTGAGTATGCCGGCCATGCAAGAACTGGGACATTTTCAGCTTCCAAGAATTGTGTACAGATCCTTGCAACATGGGTCCGTGCATTATCCTGCTGCAACATGAGGTGATGTTCTTGGATGTATGGCACAACAATGGGCCTCAGGATCTTGTCACGTTATCTCTCTGCATTCAAAATGCCATCAATAAAATGCACCTGTGTTCTTCGTCCATAACAGACGCCTGCCCATACCATAACCCCACCGCCACCATGGGCCACTCGATCCACAACATTGACATCAGAAAACCGCTCACCCACACGACGCCACACACGCTGTCTGCCATCTGCCCTGGACAGTGTGAACCGGGATTCATCCGTGAAGAGAACACCTCTCCAACGTGCCAAACGCCAGCGAATGTGAGCATTTGCCCACTCAAGTCGGTTACGATGACGGACTGGAGTCAGGTCGAGACCCCGATGAGGACGACGAGCATGCAGATGAGCTTCCCTGAGACGGTTTCTGACAGTTTGTGCAGAAATTCTTTGGTTATGCAAACCGATTGTTTCAGCAGCTGTCCGAGTGGCTGGTCTCAGACAATCTTGGAGGTGAACATGCTGGATGTGGAGGTCCTGGGCTGGTGTGGTTACACGTGGTCTGCGGTTGTGAGGCTGGTTGGATGTACTGCCAAATTCTCTGAAACGCCTTTGGAGACGGCTTATGGTAGAGAAATGAACATTCAATACACGAGCAACAGCTCTGGTTGACATTCCTGCTGTCAGCATGCCAATTGCACGCTCCCTCAAATCTTGCGACATCTGTGGCATTGTGCTGTGTGATAAAACTGCACCTTTCAGAGTGGCCTTTTATTGTGGACAGTCTAAGGCACACCTGTGCACTAATCATGGTGTCTAATCAGCATCTTGGTATGGCACATCTGTGAGGTGGGATGGATTATCTCAGCAAAGGAGAAGTGCCCACTATCACAGATTTAGACTGGTTTGTGAACAATATTTGAGGGAAATGGTGATATTGTGTATGTGGAAAAAGTTTTAGATCTTTTAGTTCATCTCACACAGAATGGGAGCAAAACCAAAAGTGTTGCGTTTATATTTTTGTTGAGTGTATATATATATATATATATATATATAGAGAGAGAGAGAGAGAGAGAGAGGTCTATTAGAAAAGTATCCGACCTTATTATTTTTTTCAAAAACCATATGGATTTGAATCACATGTGATTACATCAGACATGCTTGAACCCTTGTGGGCATGCGAGAGTTTTTTCACGCCTGTCGGTTACGTCATTCGCCTGTGGGCAGTCTTTGAGTGAGGAGTCACCCACCCTCTCGTCGTTTTTTTTCATTGTTTAGGAATGGCTCAGAGGCTGCTGCTTTGTTTGATCAAAATTTTTTCAAAACTCTAAGGCACAACTGAGTGGACACCATTCGATAAATTCAGCTGGTTTTCGGTAAAAGTTTTAACGGCTGATGAGAGATTTTGGTCTGGTAGTGTCGCCGTAAGGACGGCCCATGGCGCCTGACGGTGATCTGCGCTTCGAGGCGGCAGCGTCTCGCTGTTTCAAGTTGAAAACTTCCACATTTCAGGCTCTGTTGACCCAGGAAGTCGTCAGAGAACAGAGAACTTTCAGAAGAAGTTGGCATGAGGAGTTTATTCGGACATTCCATTGTTAACGGACATTTTGTAATGAAAGAACGTGCGGGCAGAGTCGCATGTCGGGCCGGACCCGACCGCGGGGGGGGTCGCGACAGGAAAAACACCTCCGTTGGAAATCTTAACGGGCAAGTTGGAACATGCCCAAGCTGTTAAACAATTTCTCAGTTACTCACTTGTTGAAAGCCATCAAAAGCCGCCTGAATTTTACAAATGGTTTTCAACACAGAGGTGTTTTTCCTGTCGCGGCACACACCGATTCAGCGAGTCGTCACAGAAACGACTCGGCGAATTTGCGCGCACGTCTTTCATTAAAAAATGTCCTTAAACAGTGGAATGTCTGCATAAAGTCCTCATGCCGGCCTCTTCTGAATCTTCTCTGTTCTCTCATGATGTCCTGGGTGAATTAAGCCTTAAATTAGGATGTTTTCAGGTCGAAACAGGCCGACGACGGCGCCTGGAAGCGCTGCAAGACGTCCTGCTCTGTGGGAAGTCCTTACAGCAACAGAAACACCCCATAATCTCTCATCAGCCGTTAAACTTTTCACCGAAAACCAGCTTAATTTCTTGAATAGTGTCCACTCGGATATTCCTCACAGGTCCAGAAAAAATGTTGATAAAGCAACGCGCGCCGTCTCGAGCAGCGTGTGAAACAAAGGAATTCAGCCGAGAAGGCGGGACCACATCTCACTCAAGGCCTGCCCACAGGGAAATGACGTCACCGACACGCGTGAAAAAACTCACGCATGCGCACGAGGGTTCAAGCATGATTGGTGGAATCGCACGTCATTCAAATCCATATAGTTAAAAAAAAAAAAGGGTCGGTTTATTGTCTAATAGACCTCGTGTGTGTATATATATATATATATATATATTGTAATGCATTGGTCATACAGTTGCATTTTCATTCCTTCTCATGAGTTTTATATATATATATATATATCTGTAAAGTTGCATATATTAATAGATGTAACATGTCATAATTGCTCCGATGCCCTGCTCGCAGTGACACACAGTGTTTTCAGATAGGTTGTATAATGTTCATGAAATTAATGCCTGCCAGAAGTTTTTAACCTTTAACAAATATTCTTTGCGCACTGGAACGCAGCTGTGCACAGGTCATGCACAGTTTACAACAGTTTACGGTATGTTTACTCTAATTCGTGCAAGTGTTGAGGTGCCTTCAGACACTCACTCAGAGAATGTTCAGGACTGTAATCCACAGGACATAGTAGCTTTAACCTTTATTTAACCAGATTAATCTCATTGAGATGGAGATCTCTTTTACAAGGGAGACCTGGACAATTATAAAGTTTCTAATCCACCTAACCCGCATGTCTTTGGATTTGGGAGGAAGCTGGAGCGAACCCACGCAAACATGGAGAGAACATGAGAACTCCACACAGAAAGGCCACAGGTGTGAATCGATCCCATGACCTTCTTGCTGTGAGGCAACAGTGCTAACCACTAACCCACCATGCTGCCCAAGATGTGCAAGTTCAAGTCTGTATCATAACTCAGCTCCAACAATTAATAAAGGAGAAACTTCACACCTGTGTCAGATTAAATATGATGTCTGAATAAGTAGTTGTGATCGACAGATGCGAATTATGCATTCACTGTATCTCTCGCTCACACACACACACAATTCTGCCTACCATTTGGGCTTTGTTCTTTCTTTTAGTGGTGTTATACAAAACTGTGGGATTTATTTTCATCTTACTATACAAATTTGTACCTCATGGTTGTAACACTGTTAAATCTTAAGGTGATTTTTAGGGCTTCTTACGGAGGTTATAATCCAGTTAAACTTGAATACTTGTATTGTCCACTTTGGGGAGCGGTAGTTGACACTCTGGCTTCCCATGGAGAAGGTCAAGGCCAAAAAGGTCAAAGCCCTATCTATTTAATGTATTTCCCAGAATATAAGTCACACTAGAGTATAAGGTATTTCTGAAACCTATATTTCACAAGAATAAAAAAAACTGTTTGTAACGATGTGGACAGATTATTCAGTCACACACTAGCCTAAAGAATGTAGGATACATTATCTTTAATGTGTTTTTTTGTGTGTGTGTGTGTGTGTGTTTCCACTATACTGAAAACCTCCCAAACCATGATTTTTGTGTAAGTTACACTGCTATTTTGTGAAATATAAGTTACAGGTCCTCCTGATGTAGTTAAAAAAAATTAAACAATGCAAGTTATGCATCTTACAGTCTGGAAAATACTGTATTTATTTTGTCCACTTTCTCTAAGGAAAATAGCAGTCCAGTTAAAATTACAAGTAGGCCTTTCACTTTGTGATTTGTTGTATACATGATCAGTCTTTTTTTGGTCTCCCAGGCTCAGTGAAGTTTGAAAAGAGGATGTATTTTTTGGAGAATGATCGTCGCTATTGCAGAACATACAGCAATCTGGAACCTTCTCTGCAGAAGGAACTTTCCTTTTATCAGCAGAAAGCAAAGGAATGGGCAGAGGTATAAACAAGTGTGCATATGTTTCGGACTTTTTGTCTCTAAGAATTTGTTCATTGTTAGCTGTGTAGAACAGCTGCTTTGTGCTGTTGTGCTGATCATCTTGTAAATAGGTAGGGCTTTGTTTGTTTGTTTGTTTGTTTGTTTTGTTTTTTGCCCTGTATGTGATTTATTTTTATTATGAGTCACTGTTGTTGCAATCCTCTGATCTAGAATGTTTTTAAAAATTCACAAGCTGATTAACCACCTCAGGGCGGGTTTGATTCAGAGACTGAAATGAAAACTCCATCTTCACCAACAAAGCTATCCACTTATCCTGGATTCCAGAGAACTGTTAGGGTGCAACTAAAACTGCCTCAAGAAGAGACAGCTGCTTTTATTACTACTACTACTGTTACTTGCAAAAATGAAGAGGTAAAAGTTGAAATGCAAAAGATGAGAAAAGTATGACACCAATGTTTTAGCACACTTGCAGATGATAATGCAGCACAAAGTGTCTCTCCCCTTAACAACTACTGCTGTTACTACTAGTACAGTGCTCAATAGCCTGTGTCACTCCCCATATTGCCAAAGTATATGTGTGCCAAGTTTGCCTCAGTTCTGCAGCACAAAAGTGTCTGTACCCTTAACTAATACAACCCCTGGCAAAAATTATGGAATCACCGACCTCAGAGGATGTTCATTCAGTTGTTTAATTTTGTAGAAAAAAAAGCAGATCACATACATGACACAAAACTAAAGTCATTTCAAATGGCAACTTTCTGGCTTTAAGAAACACTATAAGAAATCAGGAAAAATAATTGTGTCAGTCAGTAATGGTTACTTTTTTAGACCAAGCAGAGGGAAAAAAATATGGAATCACTCAATTCTGAGGAATAAATTATGGAATTATGAAAAACAAAACGCTCTAACACATCACTAGTATTTTGTTGCACCACCTCTGGCTTTTATAACAGCTTGCAGTCTCTGAGGCATGGACTTAATGAGTGACAAACAGTACTCTTCATCAGTCTGGCTCCAACTTTCTCTGATTGCTGTTGCCAAATCAGCTTTGCAGGTTGGAGCCTTGTCATGGACCATTTTCTTCAAGTTCCACCAAAGATTTTCAATTGGATTAAGATCCAGACTATTTGCAGGCCATGACACACAGTTTTTGCTCTATGGCAAGATGCATTATCATCTTGAAAAATGATTTCATCATCCCCAAACATCCTTTCAATTGATGGGATAAGAAAAGTGTCCAAAATATCAACGTAAACTTGTGCATTTATTGATGATGTAATGACAGCCATCTCCCCAGTGCCTTTACCTGACATGCAGCCCCATATCGTCAATGACTGTGGAAATTTACATGTTCTCTTCAGGCAGTCATCTTTTTAAATCTCATTGGAACGGCACCAAACAAAAGTTCCAGCATCATCACCTTGCCCAATGCAAATTTGAGATTCATCACTGAATATGACTTTCATCCAGTCATCCACAGTCCACGATTGCTTTTCCTTAGCCCATTGTAACCTTGTTTTTTTCTGTTTAGGTGTTAATGATGGCTTTCGTTTAGCTTTTCTGTATGTAAATCCCATTTCCTTTAGGCGGTTTCTTACAGTTCGGTCACAAACGTTGACTCCAGTTTCCTCCCATTCATTCCTCATTTGTTTTGTTGTGCATTTTCGATTTTTGAGACATACTGCTTTAAGTTTTCTGTCTTGATGCTTTGATGTCTTCCTTGGTCTACCAGTATGTTTGCCTTTAACAACCTTCCCATGTTGTTTGTATTTGGTCCAGAGTTTAGACACAGCTGACTGTGAACAACCAACATCTTTTGCAACATTGCGTGATGATTTACCTTCTAAGAGTTTGATAATCCTCTCCTTTGTTTCAATTGACATCTCTCGTGTTGGAGCCATGATTCATGTCAGTCCACTTGGTGCAACAGCTCTCCAAGGTGTGATCACTCCTTTTAGATGCAGACTAATGAGTAGATCTGATCTGATGCAGGTGTTAGTTTTGGGGATGAAAATTTACAGGGTGATTCCATAATTTATTCCTCAGAGTTGAGTGAGTCCATATTTTTTTCCCTCTGCTTGCTGCTGCTGTTGTACTGCTGTTACTACTACTAGTAGTAATCTCTTAGTATATACATAGATTACACCAAATTCTAAAAAAGAACAAACAAAAAACAAAATGTGCAATACCTTTGTCGCTTTTTAAAACTTTTATTTCTTTAAGTATTTAAGGAACAGCATACAACCTAGTTTTAATTACTGGTTTTGTGAAACTGAGTAAACTGTACTAATTGGGGAACTGTTCCCTTACCAAAAAATAGTACTGATAAGTATATAAAAAGTAAACTGGAAGTATACTTGAAACATACTTGCATGTACTACTTTTTGGTAAGGGTTGTGAGCTGGTAGTTGTTTAGTTGTTGGCTGTTCCAACACATTGTTAAAAGCTCGTGATTATTACTACTCTACAATGGTGCATCCTCTGTCTTTCTTCTCAGCATGAGGACTTTCTTCTGGCGCTGCAGGTCAATGAGGATGAATACAAGAAGGTAGGAGCAGAAAATTATTGGATCATGTTTGAAGATCCACATGTGGTTCAAATGCTGTGGGGGAAAAAAATAATAATTTCCTCTTGAGCTTTTTCATATTTTAAGTTGCTGTACAACAGGGATGGGTAACTTGTTACAGAAAGGGCCAAGAGGGTGCAGGTTTTCTTTGCAGCCACTGACTCCACCAGGTGATTTCACTGATTAACATCACTTTGAGCAGATGGAATCAGTTAATCAGTGAAATCACCTGGTGGAGTCAGTGGCTGCAAAGAAAACCTGCACCCTTTTGGCCCTTTCCGGAACAAGTTGCCCACCCCTGCTCTACAATATCGAGGCTGTCACTTTCACTTTTTAAAATGATGGCAATCTCTCTCCAGGACGGTCAGCTGATTGAGTGCGGCTGCTGCTTTGGGGAGTTTGCATTTGAGAAGATGACGCAGTGTTCAGACGGTCACCTCTTCTGTAAAGAGTGCCTGGTCAAATATGCTCAAGAAGCAGTATTTGGTTCTGGACAGGTACAGACTCACATTTGGGAAAGTGTTACCTGCTAACATTGCAACATTGTTGTGATTATTTGGACACTCACTTGCTGTTTTCCATTGATACTGCAGTTTGTGGCTTTGCCACACTGGATGGCATTCTGTTTTAAGATGATTTTAATGTTCTCTTCATCTGCCATCGATTTGCATGGAGGGCAGCAACCGATGGATTGTGCAGTTGTGTTGTCTAATAATCACGTGTGTGGTTGGTGTGCGCAGTGTCAGCTGAGGGTGGATTTGACCTCCACATTTCCAACTGTTTGTCTTCATGTTTCCAGTCGGAGCTGAGCTGCATGGAAGGGGGCTGCCTGTGCTCCTACCCGGTGTGCGAGCTGGAGAAGGTTCTACCAGAGAACATTCTGTGTAAATATTACGAGCGGCAGGCAGAGGAGGCTGTTGCTGCCACCTGTGCAGACGAACTAGTCCGGTAAGCATGTCCAGCTGCTTGTCTGCCACGTGACTGTCATAATTATCCCCGGCCCAAGTTTCTTTTTGTCCACATAATAGTTGTTGCTTTGAGATCTGTCACATTTACATCTTGAATATCTCTGTATTCATCAATGCTTTCTTGTATTTCAGCATATAACCCATCAGTATACACATCAATTAATCACGTCCTGGCTGCTTGTTCTGTGTCTGATGCACATTTGTATTATTTGCCTTCTTATTTTTGTTTCACTCTATGTTCTATCTTACCTTTCCAGGTGTCCCTTTTGCAACTTTCCAGCCTTGTTGGACAAGGAGATGTCCCTATTCAGCTGTCCCAACCCCCGGTGCCGCAAGGTCAGTCTTACTGTCTGTGTGGACTTAATAATGCAGTCTGACCTTCTTAATTCATATTTGCTTAACTCAATATACACTTGAAATTTTCAGTTATCAAAGGTTTTGTAGTCCTTCTCTTGTTCCTTCACAAAAACAGTATTTGAACACCCTGCAGTTTTGCAAGTTCTCCCACTTAGAAATCATGGAGGGGTCTGAAATTTTCATCTTAGGTGCATGTCCACTGTGAGAGACATAATCTAAAAAAAAAAAAAAAAATCCGGAAATTACAATGTATGAATTTTTTAAATAATTTATTTGTATGTTACTGCTGCAAATTAGTATTTTGAACATGTGTGAAAATCAATGTAAATACTTGGTACAGTAGCCTTTGTTTGTCATTACAGAGGTCAAACGTTTCCTGTAGTTTTTCACCAGGTTTTCACACACTGCAGCAGGGATTTTGGTCCACTCCTCCATACAGATCTTCTCCAAATCTTTCAGGTTTGGAGTTTCAGCTCCCTCCAAAGATTTTCTATTGAGTTCAGGTCTGGAGACTGGCCAGGCCACTCCAGGACCTTGAAATGCTTCTTACGGAGCCCCTCCTTAGTTGCCCTGGCTGTGTGATTGGGGTCATTGTCATGCTGGAAGACCCAGCCATGACCCATCTTCAATGCTCTTACTGAGGGAAGGAGGTTGTTTGCCAAAATCTCACAATACATGACCCCATCCATCCTCCCTTCAATATGGTGCAGTCGTCCTGTCCCCTTTGCAGAAGAGTGCCCCCAGAGTATGATGTTTCCACCCCCATGCTTCACGATTGGGATTGTTTTCTTGGGGTTGTTCTCATCTTCTAAACATGGTAAGTGGAGTTGATTCCAAAAAGCTCTATTCTGGTCTCATCTGACAACATGACCTTCTCCCATGCCTCCTCTGGATCATCGAGATGGTCACTGGTGAACTTCAAACGGGCCTGGACATGTGCTGGCTTGAGCAGGGGGACCTTGCTGCCCTGCAGGATTTTAAACCATGACAGCATCATGTGTTACTAATGTAATCTTTGTGACTGTGGTCCCAGCTCTCTTCAGGTCATTGGCCAGGTCCTCCTGTGTAGTTCTGAGTTTTCTTAGAATCATCCTTAGCCCACAAAGTGAGATCTTGCATGGAATCCCAGACCAAGGGAGATTGACAGTCATCTTGTATTTCTTCCACTTTCTAATAAATAATAACAGTTGTTGTCTTCTACCAAGCTGCTTGCCTGTTGTCCTGTAATCCATCCCAGCCTTGTGCAGGTCTACAGTTTTGTCCCTGGTGTCCTTAGACAGCTCTTTGGTCTTGGCTATGGTGGACAGGTTGGAGTGTGATTGATTGTGTGAACAGGTGTCTTTTATACAGGTAACAAGTTCAAACAGGTGCAATTAATACAGGTAAAGAGTGCAGAATAAGAGGGCTTCTTAAAGAAAAATTAACAGGTCTGTGTGAGCCAGAATTCTTGCTGGTTGGTAGGTGTTCAAATACTTATTTGTAGCAGTAATATACAAATAAATTATTAAAAAAAAACATACATTGTGATTTCCGGATATTTTTTATTTTTATTTTTTTTAGATTATGTCTCTCACAGTGGACATGCACCTAAGATGAAAATTTCAGACCCCTCCATGATTTCTAAGTGGGAGAACTTGCAAATTCGCAGGGACGGGCAGCACAGTGGCTTAGTGGTTACCACAGTTGCATCACAGCAAGAAGGTCAATTCGCGCCTGTGGCCTTTCTGTGTGGAGTTTGCATGTTCTCCCCGTGTTTGCGTGGGTTTTCTCCGGGTGCTCCAGTTTCCTCCCACATCCAAAGATATGCGGGTTAGGTGGATTGGAATCTTTAAATTGTCCGTAGGTGTGTGAGTGGGTGTGAATGTGTTTGTTTGTCTGTTTGTGGCCCTGTGACAGACTGGCGTCCTGTTCTGGGTGTGCCCCGCCTCGCGCTCTGTGGTTGCTGAGATAGGCTCCAGCCTCCCACGACCCTTGCTTGGAATAAGCGGTTGAAGGTGTGTGTGTGTGTGTGTGTGTGTGTGCGCTAGCGACTGAATAAGCTTAGAATATCATTAGATGTGTTGGGAAGCATGCCATGTTTATCTGTCGAGGTACATGTGTGCATGTTTACCTTTAGTAAATGTAAAGAAAAATATTAAATCTATTGATTAAGAAGAAAGCACAACTAAAAGCTAACGTGCCGTTGTGAGTGTTATGGACTCACAGGGGACTTTATCAGACTTTTGGGGAATGCTGAGTGCTGTCTTCTTAATCAGCGGTTTTAAAACTTTTCTTTACATTTACTGAGGTAAATATGCATGTGTACTTCGACAGCAAAGCACATCTAATGATATTTTAGCATATTCAGTGGCCCTAAGAAGCATTTTGTTGCAGAGCTTTCTAATCGCCTCGTACACCTCCTCCATGTTAACCATCTAACTATATATTGGGCCCATTTAAAATCCTTTGGATCTGCTGTGAAATGCTTAACCAAAAACAATCTGGAAAAAAAAAAAAATTGGCCCCAGATTTTAAAAAGTTAGAATTTTCCTTTAAGGTTCTGATGGAGCCAAGTGTTCTGATTTACTGGAGCTAAAACATAATATTATGGGAGAGCACTTTGATTAATCCACAGGTAGCCTTATGAGATGAGCTTCTTCCTCACACGTACTGTAGTCAGGGAAGGTTCCTCCTCTTGAGTTACGTGAGACGTGGTTGAAGTGGAACACATTAGATAGATGTTATTATACCTGGTGTGCTTGTTAGACCCGAATCCATTCCCACTTAGATTCATGAGAACAGCTCCCAAATGCTGACAGGGTGGCCCGAGAGGACGATCACATCCTGTGTGACCAGGAGTATCAGCATGAAGTGAGAACAGTTGTTGTGTCTGCTGTCCTGTGCTTGGGAGTGCACGAGAAAGTTGTAGTTGGAGAATATTCTCATTTCCGGTTGGAGCTCTGTTTTCAATGAAATGGTTCAACTTGAGGTCATGACCTCTACCTGTGTTTTCCTCATGGCTTCTGAGGAATGCAAAGGGAGGTGTTACATTTTGTCTGCCAAGGTTGTAGCATGGATTCCAGGCTAGGAAATCTGTTATTTTCCCATACACACGTACATAACCGCTGTCTTATCGGCGCAAACAAAGCTGCTTCTCTGGAAGTGACCTTGTCTGTTTCTGTCCCATAGCCACAATCTCTTCTCTCGTTCTTATCTCTCTCACAAAAACACAAATGCACACAGGTTTGTTCATTTTTTTCCCCCTCCCTAAATCCAACTTGCCACACTATGTTTGCTGCATGCACATTTTTTTTGTAGTAGTAGTAGTGGCTTTTGTGCTCATGACAAGATCTGCATGATGCACAGCAGAGTGGGGGATTTTCTCCCACTCCAAAGTTCAGTAACAGCAGTTATCATCAGTTGTTGCAACAATCACCAGTTGGAAAAAGAAAAAGTTTGAAAACCAGATGGAAAACATGCCTCGGAGGATTCATTTAAGGGTTTCAGCTGGAATAGGTGAATCAGATGGGTGCAGATGAGAAAGTGAGGGTGGTACTCATCACGCCTGACAAATGTTTCCGTTAACCTGCAGGTGGCGCCAGAGACCGACAGGCTGCTCTGCTGCTGTGTTGCTGTGCAGCTGCACCACATTACATCCCCACACACCCAAAGGCTCCGAAATTTAGACCTTATTAAAATATATTTAGTTTACATCCTGTAAGAAATATGTCATATTTGCTGCCAGCTGTTATAAGTAATTATATTATTAAAAAAGTGGGTGTAGATATTTAATATGGTTTTATTTATACAGTTTTGAGTTTCTAAATGAATGGAGCGCTTGTTGCTACTAGTATGAGTGAGTGAGGATGTTGCTGATTTTCAGTGGGTTGTTTATGTCAGTGTGCCAGAGATTGTTGTCACGAGAACATTATTATTGGATGCTGTCCACCCCAACCCCCCGGTTTGTGTTTCACAGCATCACCAGCAGTTATTGTACAGTGAACCCTATGGCACTCGTCTTTTTTTTCCTGCAGGGAGGGGCTTCATTATGTAACTGGCACACTTCTTTCAGCCCACCTGCCTTCATTCAAACTGCTCCCTCATTGGCTGTCCACAGTTTCTACTCTTTTTATCCCGATTCCTCACTGGTTGAGCACACTTCCTCTTCTTTTTCAAATGTGGTTTGGATCAAGTGTGACCCAGATTCTCCTCCCTCGCTGTTTTCCCCTGGCGCTGTCTGACCTCCGCACATGCTGATATGTTCCACATGTGGCTCTGAGGACATTTGGTCAGGCTTGTTCACAGCCTGCATGCGGGTAGTTCATATAGAAGAGGAGGAATGTGGGTCACTGGAAGGCTGTAGGAGTGCAAAGAAGAGGTGTATTTGCATAACGCTGCATTTGTGTGTCCTTAAGTGTTGCACGACTCTGACTGGCAACTGTCATCATCACAGCAGTTACAGATCTCATCAGTTCGCATCCTATCCTAGGACATGTGGTGTAGATAAAGTCCTGTGTTCTGCTTTCCAATGCAGTAAAAGCCGCCTCCCTGAAAAAAAAAATGCACAGTGAGTGTGCATCCCCCAATCAGAAGCTCTGCTGGCCTTTTCTGCTGCCTTATAAGGGCTGTTGCAGACTGCACCGTGACAGCAGAGGTCGAAAACGAAAGCGAGGGCCAGAGCAGACTAGACAAAGTGTGAATAAAGATGGAGGGAGGAGGGAGTGGCTGGGAGGAGAGAACACGAGGGAATCCTTTCCCCCGTGTTCTCTCCTAGTGTTCATGAATGAAAATTGATGAGTTATTGTAAAATGTACAAGGTAGGGCAAACGAGAATAGATGGGAGGAGTCCGTGTATGAAGAAGATGAAGTTAAGTCCAGTCCAGGTTCTGAGGCCCTTGGAGCTAGTGCTTATCCCTGTATTGTGTAGCGTGAAGCAGGTGAGCGTCTACGTGACCGTCTACACGCAGACGAGTTTAGGTGTATCCACAAATGTTTTGTATTGTATCTGTGTTTTGTCCATACGAAACCAGCGTTTTTAGAGCTTGAAAACTGGTCCCAGAGGGGCTAAATCTCAAAACAGTGCCTTTGCGTTTTCGTGTTTGCAACCAATATGCAACTTTAGCCCCACCTTTCTAACCTCAGTCTTAAGCCTCGGCTGCAGGACACCACATAACAGCAACAACGATGGACTATAGACTTGTGTTCATGCTACAGAAGCTACTGAGCTTGTTGGGACTACTACAGCAAAATCTTCTACTCCTCTTCTACTACAACGAGCAGCAAACGGTCATGTCTTGTAGTTTAGTCATCTTATAATCGAGTGCGACTCGAATCAGAAGTTGGACACACCAACATCTCGGCTTTTGCTTTTGCTGTAGCATTCGTGTTTGTCATCAAGCTTTATGTGCATGCTCTACGCCGTCTTCTTCATTTGTTTTGTGGGAGCATCATACACTACAGCATTTTTAGTCCAGTTGTTTCCAGTGGCTTTGTGTGTACATAGATACGAGGTCTGTCAATAAAGTATAGGTCCTTTTTATTTTTTTCAAAAACTATATGGATTTCATTCATATGTTTTTACGTCAGACATACTTGAACCCTCCTGCGCATGCGTGAGTTTTTCCACGCCTGTCGGTGACGTCATTCGCCTGTGAGCACTCCTTGTGGGAGGAGTCGTCCAGCCCCTCGTCGGAATTCCTTTGTCTGAGAAGTTGCTGAGAGACTGGCGCTTTGTTTGATCAAAATTCTTTGTAAACCTGTGAGGCACATCGAAGTGGACACGGTTCGAAAAATTAAGCTGGTTTTCGTCGAAAATTTTAACGGCTGATGAGAGATTTTGAGGTGATACTGTCGCTTTAAGGACTTCCAACACAGCGGGACGTTGCGCAGCACTCCCTGGCGCCGTCGTCAGCCTGTTTCAAGCTGAAAACCTCCACATTTTAGGCTCTATTGATCCAGGACGTCGTGAGAGAACATAGAAGTTTCAGAAGAAGTCGGTTTCAGCATTTTATCCGGATATTCCACTGTTAAAGGAGATTTTTTTTAATGAAAGACGTGCGGGCGGATTGCAGCGTCGGCTCGCAGCTGCCGCGACGCTCCGTCATGGGAAAAACTCCTCCATTGGAAGCCTTAAGGACAAGTTGGAACATGTCCAGCTGTTAAACAATTTCTCATATACTCACTCCACTGAAAGCCATCAAAAGCCGCCTAGATTTTACAAATGGTTATCAACACGGAGGTGTTTTTCCTGTGCCGCCGCACTGCACCGGGTGCGTCCCGACGCGCGGACCCGTCCGCACGTCTTTCATTAAAAAAATCTCCTTTAACAGTGGAATATCCGGATAAAATGCTGAAACCGACTTCTTCTGAAACTTCTCTGTTCTCTCACGACGTCCTGGATCAATAGAGCCTGAAATGTGGAGGTTTTCAACTTGAAACAGGCTGACGACGGCGCCTGGGAGTGCTGCACGACGTCTCGCTCCGTGGGAAGTCCTTAAAGCGACAGTATCACCTCAAAATCTCTCATCAGCCGTTAAAATTTTCACCGAAAACCAGCTTAATTTTTCGAACCGTGTCCACTTCGATGTGCCTCACAGGTTTAGAAAAAATTTTGATCAAACAAAGCGCCAGTCTCTCAGCAACTTCTCAGACAAAGGAATTCCGACGAGGGGCTGGACGACTCCTCCCACAAGGAGTGCTCACAGGCGAATGACGTCACCGACAGGCGTGGAAAAACTCACGCATGCACACGAGGGTTCAAGCATGTCTGACGTAAAAACATATGAATGAAATCCATATAGTTTTTGAAAAAAATAAAAAGGACCTATACTTTATTGACAGCCCTCGTATTTCTTGACACAGCACCATGTTAACAGAATATTTTTTGAAAACGACAAACAAAAAGGTCTTATAGGGAACGTTCCATATCCGGGTGGACCAAACCATTCTACTCCATGTGGACCGAATGCTAGTCCATCACAGGTTACTTCCCCAGCCAAGGCCAGTATCCATTTCCAGTTGGGTGGACTGAGACAACGCAGAGTACACAGATATGTAGCATGAAGCACACACCTGGACTCAGACCCCTGTAAGTATGTTGGTAGTCTAACGCTGAACCCAGAGTCACATGAATGACGATTATAGTGAAATAATTGAATGTGTCATTTGTTCCATTTGCAAGCGGAAGTATTTTAACCACAGCAGGAGGTGCACGTGTACATATCTGTATAACCAAACAATAGCTGCCTACACTGAGTTAAAATCAAAACTAAATTTAAGCTGCTGTTGCCGTTGAAATCTTGCTCTGTTAAAATGTTAAACTCATACAGGTAAACATTAAAAACCTATTTCTCTATTTTCAGCTTGCTGGTAACAATAACTAGCTTGTAACATCAATACAAAATGGCAGCCTAATAAAATAACTGTAGATACCTTCAGCATATTGCATCAATAAAACTACAAACTTAAAATATTTGATCAGTCCTCAGAATTTAGAGAATCAGAGAATCAGAATCGCCTTTATTGTCATTGTAATTTGCATTGCAACCAGATTTGAGTGCAACTCCAAAAAGGTGCTTTCCGTGGTGCAAGTAATTTTTAGCCAAATAAAAGATAATAAAATTTAACAATAAATTGTTCAGAGTATATGTACAACTAAATAAACATAAGATAAAATAAAATAAAATGTGGACCAAGTAAAATGTAAAACGAGAATTATATACAACTGTGGAATGATATTGCACAGGAATATTGCACATGGTTTACAGATACTGCACATGAAGCTTGAAAGGTGCGAATTAGTGATTTGTTATTGTTCAGTGCAGTGATTGCTCTGGGGAGAAGCTGTCCCTGAGTCTGTTTGTCCTAGTTTTGATTGACCTATACTGTCAGCCGGAGGGTAGTACGTCAAACAGGTGGTTGCTGGGGTGGGATGTGTCTTTGTTGATGCTGGCAGCTCTGCTGAGGTAGCGAGAACTGGCAATATCTTCCAGGCTGGGCAGAGAGCAACCACTGATCCCCTGGGCCATTTTGATCACCCTCTGCAGCGCTCTCCTGTCTGCTGTTGAGCACCTGCCGTACCACGCTGTGATGCAGTACGTCAGGATGCTCTCGATGGTGGCTCTGTAGAACAACACCAGCAGCTTCTCCTCCAGATTGTTTCTCCTGAGCACCCTCTGTAAGTGGTTGCTGCTGGGCTTTCTTCACCACCACTGTGGTGTTGGCAGTCCAGGAGAGGCTGTCAGAGAGCTGCACTCCCAGGAACCTGATGGAGCTGACCCTTTCCACACAGTCCCCTTAGATGTAGAGCGGGGCTGGGTCAGCCTTGTCCTTCCTGAAGTCCAGGATTATTTCTTTTGTTTTTGTGGTGTTGAGCAGCAGGTTGTTTACTGAACACCACGCTGTCAGTCGATTGACCTCATCTCTGTAATCAGACTCATCCCCCCCTGAGATGAGCCCAATCATGGTGGTGTCATCCACAAACTTTATGATGGTGTTTGTGGGATGGGTCGGAGAGCAGTCGTGCATGTAAAGGGTGAACAGGAGGGGTGTCAGTACACAGCCTTGTGGGGAACCGGTGCTGAGTGTGATGGTGGAGGAAAGGTGGGGGCAAAGTTTCATAGACTGTGGGCGGTTTGTGAGGAAGTCCTTGATCCACTGGCAGATGGGGGTGGAGATGCCCAGATGTGTCAGTTTCTGGACCAGGATCGGTGGGGTCATGTGGTTGAAGGCTGAGCTGAAGTCCAGGAAGAGCATCCTCACAGCTCCCCTGGTGCTCCAGGTGTCTCAGCACGGTGTGGAGAGCTGTGGTGATAGCGTCCTCTGTGGAGCGGTTTGCCGTGTAGGCAAACTGGTAGGGGGCCAGAGTGGGAGGCAGACAGGCTCTGATGTGCTGGGAGACCAGTCTTTCAAAGCACTTCATGACCACAGGCCTAAGTGCAACAGGCCTGTAGTCATTTATGCTCTCCACTGCTGACTTCTTTGGGACTGGAATGATGGTGGAAGATTTGAGGCAGAGTGGAATGATGACCTGCGACAGGGACAGGTTGAAGATGCGAGTGAAAACTCCAGCCAGTTGGTCAGCACACGCTTTGAGTACCTTTCCAGGTACACCATCGGGGCTGGCCGCCTTCCTGGGGTTCACTGCCTTCAGCACGTCTCACTTTGTGTTCCTGAAGTGTTAGCATGCTAGTGCTGGAGGGTGGTGAGTGTGAAGTTGCTGCTGGTCTGTCTGCTTCGAAGCGGTCAAAGAAGGGGTTCAGCTCCTCTGCCAGCGAGGCGTCAGACCTAGCATTTCCTGGGTTGCTGCTTCTGTAGTTGGTTATATGATTTATTCCCTGCCACATCCTTCTGGGGTCATTCGCAGCGAAGTTGTCCTCTATCTTTTCCTTGTAGGCAGCCTTGGCCTCTCTGATGCCTCTTTTCAGATCGGACCTGGCCGTGGTGTACAGGGCCCTGTCCCCTGATTTAAAGGCGGTGTTGCGGCTTTTCAATAGGGACTGGACTGTGCTGTTCATCCAGGGCTTCTGCTTTGGAAAAACCCTGACCCTTTTGTTGACGGTGACAGTGTCAACACAGTTCTTAATGTAGGAGAGTACGGTGTCGGTGTATTCCTGTAGGTTGTGGCTGGAAAATAAATCCCATACAGTCCGTGTTTACTGCCTGCAATAAAATTATTTAAAGAACCACAGCAGTGACAGCCGTTGGCTGGTGAGGAGAAACTTGCCTAACTAGCCACCCAGCAGATATCCCTTTTTCATGTCTGATACAGTACAGATACTGGAACCAATTTGCTACCTTTTCCCTGTCTTAATTAATCTGTTAATAAATACATTTGTCTATATGTAGTTAGCAAGCCTAGCCATCTAAAAAAAACATCAACTCAAACTTTGAGGCAACTGTTCTACTCCTCTGAAGGAAAATACACAAAGCCCACAACATAACGCAGATGTGTAATACAAGGCTTTGATGAGGTCTGATTTATTTATTTAAATTTCCAACATGCGGTCCAGTCATTTTCATCTATATTAGAATGATACCAATCCAAAATATTAGATCAGCACATCCCTAGTCCAGACCTGCCTCAAAATCTGATAATCTCTTCCTTCAACACAAGCCTGGATTGAGCCATATGCTTTGATTAAAAACAAGTAATTTGAAGATTTTTGCACTGGTTTGTGGGAAATTGGAATGGGTTGGGATTAATCAATTACCTGTAAAATTACTGATGGATTACACAATGAAAAAGCTATTATTTGATGTAGGTGTGATGCCAATACAGCAGTAGAGATATTCAAACTTCTGTTAATTATACATCATAAATTTACACGTGTCTCTGCACCCTTTGTCACATTTCCACACCAGTCAGTGTTTTCATTTATACGGCTATGAGGCATTCATGGACAGACAGACATGCCCCAAAACAAGGGGGAACACCAATGTCAGCTGTATTTTTAGTCACGCTATAAGAATTCAGGCGTGTTCCTGTTCAAAGAGTTGTCGCTCACTGTCATGCTGCCGCTGCTTCCTTTTTCTTACTCCCTGTCTTACCAGTAGGGGGCAATCTTTCACCACACTGAGAGTCCCTCATCTTTTATCCTCTTTCCCTTCTTTTTCTGGCAGTCTTTGTGTGATCTGGCTTTTTCTGATGCTTGGGTTAGCTTGCACATGCGTGCACCCCTCAGTGTCCAGAGACGCCCTCCAGTTCACTGAAGTCCAAAAACTGGCACATATCTAAAACCGTGAAACCAGAGAGCCTTTTCCGACACAAAATCTTGACTTGACCTAATTTGTCAAACAAAAATGCTATTTTCCATTTTCCCTGCATGCTCAGGGAGAATGTTCTGCAGGTTAAACCTGTGAAATTACACTGATAAGCCTGGTGGTGATTTCACCCCAGGTTAAAGGTCATATGGAGGTCAGATCCTGTGCTGCATCATCAGTCACATGCCACTTCTTAAATGTTTGATGAATTGTTCAAAAATTTATGGTGCCACCACTTAGCTAAGGGTTAGCCAGGAAGGCAACCCGCAGCTAACGTATGAGAAGAGGGTGGGAGCGAGAAATCCTTTTTCCATTCATGATTACTGCGCACACACAAGACTGGAAAGTGTCAGCAGCCACCATATGTGTGCACGTGCGTCTATATCGCTCCATGCCACAGCAGTGAGGCCGTCTGCCCTGCAGGTCCTTCAGTCGAGGCATAAAACCTTTTACTCTGCCAAAGACCAGGAGGCTGGAGTCACTGTTTCTAGGCAGCCGAGCATTCGGCGGCAAGGGGAGAGAGAAGTTGTACTCTTGCTGCAGTCACACTTGTGTATGCGCGGAGAGCCACGCCTAGCTGTGTCTGTGGAAATCCAGGCTGCTGCAGTGACAGCGGCAGCAGCATGTAGAGCAGATGCTGCATGCGAATAGTCTGACTTGTTGGGCACGCACCCCATACCCAGTGTGGAAACATCTGAGTAATATAGTTAGAAACCTACACGTTAACACATCTGATGGAATGACTGTTAATCACTTTTCTCTCTCTGCCTTGCCTCTGTTCTTTCCTGTTATCTCTCCATCACTCCCTCTGATGTGTAGGAAAGCTGCAGAAAGTGTCACGTCCAATGGAAGCAGCATGCGGGGAAGACGTGTGAGCAGGTCCTGGAGAGGGATGAGATCCGCATGAGAGTGCTCTTGTAAGTTTTCCAACAGAGATGAGGCTGCTCGGTCAAGCCCACTGGGCTTCTTGTAACAACATTTTTGTATGATGGTGTTGCATGAGTGTGCTACACCAGATTCAACAATCACTCCTACAGTACCTTCAGATAAGATAAGGATGGCATCCGTGTGGAAATCAGCAAGTTTACAAAGGTTGTCAGTTAGCATAAATAGTGCCCCAATAATTTCTTCTCTGTATGTATACGAGGTCTATTAGAAAAGTATCCGACCTTATTATTTTTTTCAAAAACCATATGGATTTGAATCATGTGTGATTACATCAGACATGCTTGAACCCTCGTGGGCATGCAAGAGTTTTTTCACGCCTGTCGGTTACGTCATTCGCCTGTGGGCAGTCTTTGAGTGAGGAGTCGTCCACCCGCTCGTCGATTTTTTTTCATTGTTTAGGAATGGCTCAGAGACTGTTGCTTTGTTTGATAAAAAATTTTTCAAAACTGTAAGGCACAACTGAGTGGACACCATTCAATAAATTCAGCTGGTTTTCGGTAAAAATTTTAACGGCTGATGAGAGATTTTGGTCTGGTAGTGTCGCTTTAAGGACGGTCCACGGCGCCTGACGGCGATCTGCGCTTCGAGGCGGCAGCGTCTCGCCGTTTCAAGTTGAAAACTTCCACATTTCAGGCTCTGTTGACGCAGTAAGTCGTCAGAGAACAGAGAACTTTCAGAAGAAGTCGGCATGAGGAGTTTATTCGGACATTCCATTGTTAACGGTCATTTTGTAATGAAAGAACGTGCGGGCAGAGTCGCATGTCGGGCTGGACCCGACCGCGGGGGGTCGCGGCAGGAAAAACACCTCCGTTGGAAATCTTAACGGGCAAGTTGGAACATGCCCAAGCTGTTAAACAATTTCTCAGTTACTCACTTGTTGAAAGCCATTAAAAGCCGCCTGAATTCTACAAATGGTTTTCAACACGGAGGTGTTTTTCCTGTCGCGGCGCACACAGATTTGCCGAGTCGTCACGGAAAGGACTCGGCGAATTTGCGCGTACGTCTTTCATTAAAAAAATGTCCTTAAACAGTGGAATGCCCGCATAAATTCCTCATGCCGGCCTCTTCTGAATCTTCTCTGTTCTCTCACGATGTCCTGGGTGAATTAAGCCTTAAATTAGGATGTTTTCAGCTCGAAACAGGCCGACGACAGCGCCTGGAAGCGCTGCAGGACGTCCCGCTCCGTGGGAAGTCCTTACACCGACAGAAACACCCCATAATCTCTCATCAGCCGTTAAACTTTTCACAGAAAACCAGCTTAATTTCTCGAATAGTGTCCACTCGGATATTCCTCACAGGTCCAGAAATTTTTTGATAAAGCAACGCGCGCCGTCTCGAGCAGCGTGTGAAACAAAGGAATTCAGCCGAGAGGGCGGGACCACATCTCACTCAAGGCCTGCCCACAGGGAAATGACGTCACCGACACGCGTGAAAAAACTCATGCATGCGCACGAGGGTTCAAGCATGATTGATGTAATCGCATGTCATTCAAATCCATATAGTTAAAAAAAAATAAAAGGGTCGGTTTATTATCTAAGAGACCTCGTATACCAAAAGACGATTTGTGTGTGTTGCACTTATAGAAATCTACAGTTTTGATCCTACTTCTACCAGATTTGGTGTGCTGATGACATTGGTCACTGAGTTTCATGTGGGCAGTTTTAAAAGGTTTTATTGCACATTTAACAGAACATTTACATTTCTTCACCCTTTTACTGCTACTGCTAATACCTTGGCCATGCTTGCTCTGACTTTGTCCAGAGCATTAGGGTTAGTCATCTAAGCTACATTACCAACTAACACACTATTAATGGCGGTAATGTAACAAATAGGACTAAAATTGCACTCGAGGGAAATACTGGAGCAGAGACTTCTAAGATCATGCATTAAGACAATTAAACCGCACAACAAGCCGTATTATTTAAGATATTTTGAATAAAGTGCTTCAAAAGGACAGACACAGTTGGTCCACAGTTACTGCTAGCAGTCTCTGCGACCGGAGCAGTCTGGATTTGGCTGACAGCACACGCTGCCTGTCACTCACAGTGACCACAACCCTAATTATGTATAACGTTATGGCTTAAACATCTTAAACTAACGAGTCATTTAAAAAAAAAGTCACCCCTGTATAGTTGTCATGGAGGGGCAAACTATAGAGATCAAAACAGTTTTGTATCAAGCTTGTAAGCATGTTTATTCTCTTCTAAAATTGTACATTTTAACATGTGCTTCTATGGCAGTGTACTCCTTTTTTGAAGCCACTCTTGAGTGGCCATTCGAGGAATTGCAACTTTTTTATTTCCGCATAGTCATTGTTTTTGAAAGGCGGAGGTTGGGGATTTGTGCATAACACAAATGTCTTTGTAATTTCACACCCTGGTATTGATGCCCAGGTACACTGTTCTTACCATATAAAGGACAGGCTCCTCTCTCATATGTGAGAGGGGTCCATTAAGGCAACTGACATTGAACATTGGAGAGGATTTGTACAAGGTTTGGGATTCATATCTTGCTGTCAGAGATCCACAAAAGAGATTCATTTTTAACAATGGAATTAAAGGACCTGCTAAAGTCAAGGATTGGTGATAAATGAGTGGTAGTAATGCTGTGTCACCTGAGGAACATACCATCTATGACATAAAGATCAATTAGTTTGACATGAGAAAGACTTTGAAAACATTTTGCCACACAAAGCGATCGATGACTGTAACAGAAGGGGTTCATGGGTAAGTCTTCATCATGGATATGGACAAAACAATAGCTGCCATAAGTAGTTTTGCAGTTTAAGAGGTTCATTCGCTGATTTTGCAGCACTGAAGGGTCCATTTGAATTAATGATATTATTGGGCTATATTAATAAACTTAGACCTATATTCCAATTCAAATTCCAGCGTTAACCCGTTTTGCCCCACTGGCAACAAGAAGTGTATCACTGTCGTTTTCTACTCACAATAAAAAATCTCAAGGTACTAATGCAACTTTTTCCACTTATAAAAAAGAAATCTGGGCTTAAATGGTATGACATCAACTAGAAAGTAGAAGTTATGTAGGATTGTCAAACTGAAATAGTTTCAGAGTAATGGTATATACAATCAGTCTCTGAAAAACCAGGGTTTGGATGACATCAGACTACTTGTAAGGGCAGGTCTGCCATATATATATATATATATATATATATATATAATATGCAGCTGTCAATTTCTCAACACCAAAATAAATAAATAATTTAGCTGGTTGGAAACTTTGTGCCCTTGCTGCAGCTTTTACTTGTTACTTTAGCTACATACTTGTGGCCACAATCTGCTGGGCTAACGTCATTTAGTCTTCCTCCAGCATTTTAGCAATGTTTACACATCAGTTTTTTCTTAATCCTAAATGCCTGAGACTTATTTTACCACATAATTAAAACCTTGTTTTTCTCTGACTCCCACCACTTCATTTTGCACCTTGTGGTTTTTCACTTAAAGGTTAAGTGTTTTTGTTTTTTGTTTTAAACAGCCCTAGTCATATGAAAACATTGTTAGTGTTCAGGCCTCTGAGGTATCTGCTGACCTTTTGACGATTGCTTCATTTGTGAAAAATTCTTGTTTGGAAAATTACTTTGGGAAATTAATCCATGAGTCATTATGACAGCCGTCCGGGAGTTAAAAATCCACCTTGCACTCAAAACAGGAATGAAACAACGCTAACAACCAATTTTCTTAATTGTAGACACATTGGTGATACAGAGCATCTGATTTAATGCAGTCAGCTCGGTATATGTGTCTTTAAATGCTGGTTTATGTCAATGCTGTGTCAGACTTAGAGCTCTTTGTTTGTGGTTGATGTAGGGTATTTTCCCTGTAGAAATTGAGTAATGTCACCAGCAATATTTGTTGGAAAAACAAAAAATCAATGCATAAATGTGTTAACAAGTGCATTGCCCATAAGGACAAGGAACACAATTGCAAGTTGATTTTTGGCTCTCAACCCATAAACAGTCGAGACGTTGCCACACATTTGACCAGCTTTTGTCACCATCTAGCAGGTGATGTGAGCATTGCAGGGCTTCTGGTACATTTCTGACTTGAAATTCAAAATTCAGTAAAAACTACATTTATCAATGTCGGAAAAACATGATTTTTTTTGTGGCATGCAGATCTTTGAACAATGCTTTAAATTCCCAGTAGTAATGTATAAAAATTGTTTTAAGGCTCTTAAATTTTAAGATGTAAAAATTTGCTGAAATGATGACATTTCTTCTGATAAGCACAGCTCACAGTGTACTACTGTAGTGAACATGGGGTTTCTCTAATTCAGAATAATAGGTTTCGGTGAGCCAAGCTCCCTGACGCTTGATTATTAATGTTTTAATACGCCTAATTCTGCACTCACTTGCTGGCCATATACAGCACAAACCAGAAGCAACAGTATGACAGCTGTTGCAAACTGTGACAATATATGGTTGCTTTTTTGTGCTTGCTGCAGCGACAAGTAAAACAAAATGTTGTTCTGCCTTTAACAAGTCCTGTACGGGTCCCTGGAGACCCGTTGTGTGGGCTTATTCCCATATACCATAGTGTCAAGTGAATGAGCAGCACTCCCTGTGGAAGGGACGCCAGTCCATCACAGGTTACTTCCCCAGCCAAGGCCAGTACCCACTTACAGCTGGTTGGACTGGGAGAATGCAGATGAAGAGGACACAGATAAGTAGCATGAGGCACAGACCTGGAATCGAACCTTGGTCTTTATATTGGTAGTCCAATGTCTGCATTATACAGTGCATCCGGAATTCACTTATGCAAAAATTCCATTATGCAAAATGTTAAAACACTGTTGTCTTTGAATTAAGGAAGTGGTTGTTTGTCATGTTGATGTTACAGAAATTGCCATGTATCACGTCATCTATAGTTGCCACTGTAGCTACGGAGGTTCTGCTATAATCAGCAGTATGGCAGTATTTCCTAATATCAGCACATGAAGAAGGTTGTTTAAAAAGCAAACTTGTCCTTCAAATCCCAATCTTCTTGCCATCACCCTAAAGAGGGAACAAGATGTTGACTTAGGTCCTGCGTTGTTTGTGCCACTTTCTCTGTGTCCACTTGTATAACTCAGTGTTGACAGTTGTGCACTTGTTAGGTTTTTCTGTTTCCCTCCAACACCTGCTGGATCTGAGTCAGTACCTAGATTGTACTTTTTCCTTGTTTTAAGATTATTTACCTCAGTACAAAATGGCACATTTTCAGAATTTTGGGTTTTATTACTTATTCAGAATAGAAAAATAGGATATATGATGGGTTTCTGCGTGTTCTTCCATCTATCCACTCATTCTTGTTTTCCTGGCTTCTGTCTGGATTTTATTGGATAAGCTATGATATAAACTGTTAAACAGAGTTAGATGAAATTACATTTTTTGGCACATATTTGAAGCACATGAGGCTTTTTCTTGAGTCCATTCATAGTTTTTGCAGCCAGCAGCAATAGGACAAGCTGCAGTGCTAACTAACTACTGAGGTCAGTGTCATGAGATGTTTCATAATTTAAAGCCTTTGTATTTTGCCAATTACATAGTGTTTGACATGATTGATATGTAAGCTTTTACAGAAAGCAGAGTGCTGGTGCTTGTTGGTTCAAGTATCAGTTTTTAGTAGCAGCGCTACAGGTACATCACACCTCTGTATCTGGAGAAGTGTTGTGATCAGTCATCTGTCAAGGCTCCATTCTAAAGTATGGCCTCATTTATGTAAATTACTTAAGGTGTTTTAGATTAGATTAGATATACTTTATTGATCTCACAGTGGAGAAATTACGTTTACACTCGTTACCTCAGACAGCAATTAATCCACAATTATTACTTGTTTACCGTAATAATGGCACACATCAGAATTAAAGGCAACACATACACATTTGACATTGTTTATGTGCACTAAGTTTGAAGAAGTCCGTTATCTGAATTGAGGCAAGTGGGTGAAGGCCACTCAGCAACCGTGAGATGCGCCGCATCTCAGGGTTGCATCTCAGGGTCGCTGTCATTGTTGTGAGTGAAAGTGGCTTTCAAAGCTTATGTAACATTTTCTCCACATGCCTGGCATTTTGAAATGTGGGTGTGGTGTCACTGTGCTATCTGATCCTTTTTGATCTAGTTTGTGGTATTTCCTGATTATATAATGGCATATTTTGTTATCAAACAGATATTCTTTGGTGGGGCAGAAAATATAGTGTGACAGTCTGTGAAGACCCAACATGTCCTCAAAAGGCATGAAATTGTATCCGGAAAGTATTCCAGATTGTCCGGTGTATCCGGTGTTTGGTTGAATAACCCTCCTCGTCCCCTATCTTAATTTACCAAATGTTGGACACATTTCCATCTCCATTTTTGGTTCATGGCTGTTTATTTCTTCCTCTGTCCTGTGGTCCTGACTCCCTCTCACAACAGGGGATTCTGGGTAAACAGCTCAGTTTACCAGACATTGATGGTCCAGCTGCTTCCTGTGGCCCACCATCAGCAGCAGTACTTCCTGTTTTGATCCATTCACAAATCTTTTTACTTCCTGGTGCTGAAAAAAGACCGGATGTAGCCTGTAGGGAAATGATTATAAGAGTGAATAAAAAAGGCCTAAGTAGCCCAGCTGGTCCAGATTTCTGTTTTTAGCTCTTGAGTATGCCCAGATAAAGTGAGAGATGTTAGGTCAATCATAGTAATTAATAATACATTTTGTTTATAAAGCACAAGTTTTAGGTTCATTATGCAAAGTAAAAACTAGTGATACACATTTTTGGTCAAAACAGAGACAGTCTGTCTTTTTATCGTCATGGTTTTAGTCACATTTGGTCATACTGTGTATCGCTGCATCCTCCACACTGTGGAACTTCCACGGGTCCCGGAGTTAATCCATTCAGGCAGATGACTGGTCCATCCCCAATGCTTGAAAGTCACCGTCTACCTACTGCAGCCAGGTGAAATTTGGGAATCTCCTTGGTCTTCTGTAGTTGCTGGATTCCTCATTGAGGCATCGACATGCTGGATCACACACAAACGCAGCACATGGCCAAATGTCATAACTGACGTTCCTTCACAATGCAAGTGATATTCCTCATCCGAGTCCCCCAAGTAACTGTTTGAATGACATGAAGTCATTCCAGTGGTACCCAGAGATCCTCTGAGGAGACCTAATACCAGATATATCTAATCAGTGCCTTAGGTCACTGATTGGTGTCCAAGTCTCACAACCACACTGTACAGTACACATGTACAAGGGAGCAGGGTTAGAATGTACCCAGTGAATACTGGCGTTGATCAGGGATGTGTTCTGGTTCCTACACTGTTCAATGCACTGGGTGTCTGGTAGGGTTGTGGAAACCAGTGGCTTAAGCGCTTTTGTTGGTGAAGAAAGGTTTACTGACTTTGACGATGCTGTGATCTTTGTGGAATCGGTGGCTACCTGGATTGTAGCACTTGAGAAGCTGAGTGAGGACTCTTAATAATCATTCTGGATCAAGACTAAAGGTGCCCTGACACTTGGACAACTTTGATCCGCGCACCTGCATGCACTTCGTTGTCGTTGTGACGATCCCACCCGCTGTGTTTCCAGCTGGATGCCGTGCTTTGTTCGGCTGAATGCCACGGGTTGTGTGCTTGACGCTGAGTATATAAAATAATTATGTTGCAGCGGATTAATAATTTTCTCTCCGAGGTGGCTGTTGAAAATGCCTCTAATCGCTTCCGGAATAACGGGACCGTTCTAGCTGCCGCTTTTCTTCCTCTCTCTCTCTATGCTGAGGTGGAGAAAGCATTTGTAGCCGTCTAAAAAAGTAATTATTTGTCATGTTTATATTGTAATGGCTTGGTAAAATAGTTGCATGTTCATTGCTTAGCTAGCCGCAAAGTACATTTATGATAGATCTAACATCTCGTTATAATCGTTCAGACGAGCTGCATTCTGATGCGGTACGCTGACACAATCACTTGCACTCACACACAGTGTTTTTGAATTGTTTGCGCAATGTTCACTTGAAGTTCACGTAATGAATGCGTGATGGAGATTTTGAACATTTCAAAATTTTCGTTGTGCACATGCACAAAGCCGCACACTGTTTACGCCTGTTTACAATGGGTTTGAGACGAGTTTAGTCGCCTGCACAGCAGAGTGCGTGTAAGTGCGCGGATCAAAGTCGTGCAAGGGTCAGGACACCTTAAGATCCAGACTTTCAGATCAGGCACCTCCCACTCTCTGAGGAGTTTCTTGTTTGTTGTTGCTTATTTGAGTCGGCTTTTGCAGATGGTATGTCTTGACTGCCAGTTTTATAACCTATAACTGTTTCTCTGTATGCCTAGTGTGCCTTAATTGAAAGAGTGGCGACATGACAAGTCAAATAAACCCGGTCACGTGACTCATGGTGCCATCTTGGTTCCAAAACAGCGTTCGCTGTTAATGTGTCAGCATGTAAGTCCAGCCATTTTATTTATGTATTTGCTGAAAATGCCAGGTTGCTGTGCATTTCGATGCACAAATAGTCACAGCAAGGGCTTCAAGATGTACAGATTCCCTTCAGATCCGAACAGAAGAAAATGTTGGGAAAATTGTCAGCCGTGTGGGATGGAAGCGACATCACCGTCAAAGTTTTGAGAGGTAAATTTATTATTGTTCAGTCCCATGGACAGTAAAACTCAACTAAACCGTCATCATATAAACCAGATATTTGCAGTCACCGGACAAAAAAGTCCCAAAGTTTTTGTATTGTTTTCCATGTAATAAACACTGTATATAGCAGATTTTATACAACGGACTTTTACTCACATCGGATAAAATGTCCTGTCCGATGGCAATGTATTTCCATTAAAAACACAGAACAGTCTGGACGTGCATAGTTACAGAGGTACAAATTATAGTTCAGTGCTGACACTTGCCGATTTGAGGAAAGTGGGACCGGAGTCATTTCTGTGATTAAAAGCCAGACCGTTTTTTTCACACCGTGCTCAGACTCGGAGCCGCAGCCTGATGTGCACCTTTTAAATCAGACACAAAAGGCTGTGATTTGACACTTTTCTGCTTTCAATCCTCTGTCTGCTGTCATATTATAATAGTATTTATGGTGAGCACGCTGATTACAAATGGATCATAAAAGCCTGCACATTTACAAAAGAGTAAATTGTTCAGTTTACCTTTGAATTGGAGGTGATGATTGTAGAAAGAAAAGCTCGTTGATGGTCAAATTAGTCCAGAATAAAGCATAATCCAGAGACAGAGAACTTTAAAACTGTCACGCACGTCATTGCATGACATGGAGTTACAGATTCTGATTATGGGTCAGAATCTGCAGCTGCATAATCAGGCTTTAAATTAATTGTGTGGGGGGCGGCACAGGTATTGTTAATACCCATAAGACAATATTAATGTGATCATCTATGGCTGCTGAAATAATTCAGATTTGACTTCATGGTTGTAAGTAAATTCAGAATCCTGCTCTCACAAATCAAATGTTTTTCAGTGTTTCTCTCCTGTTATTTCTTCTTCTTCCACTGCTCATCTTGCTTTACATGTATCCAAATATATGTTAATCTTGGTTTGTCTTTCTGCGTTGCTCCCCCGTCATCCTTCTGTTCACCACAGTGAGGAGCGTATGACAGCGGCGCGGGTCAGGAAGTGCGTGAAGTGTGGCACAGGCCTGGTCAAGTCGGAGGGCTGCAACCGGATGTCGTGCCGCTGCGGTGGCTTCATGTGCTACCTCTGTCGCGAGCCCATCACCGGCTACAACCACTTCTGCCAGCACGCCCGCTCGCCCGGCGCCCCCTGCCGACAGTGCCGCAAGTGTTCCCTCTGGACCGACCCCACGGTGCGCTCAGACACATGCACAGAAAGCAACCAGTCAACTGCAGCTGTACTGTTGTGTTTCACACACGGAACTCTGCTCTTATGGACATATGTCTCCATGATGTAATTTTCATGTTGGGGGGGGTGACAAAATACGCCTCAGGCCATTTTATATAACAGAATAAAAATTTGGGTGCTGGTTTACTTTACTGCTCTGCAGTGACACTTTAAGCTTGACACAACTTGTCACTGACCACATGGTTATGGCACACCGTCTGCCGCACTGTGGTATTCACATCGACTCACCCCAAGTGTGTGTACACAATTATACAACAAAAAAGTCTTGTTTGCGGTTCAGCCGGCCATAGTAACATCACCTGCCAGTATCCTTTTGCACTAACGAGCAAACGTGCTCAGAAAACTTTGTGTCCCAGCAGGCTGCATTGTGACAGTGTCACAGTTCTGAGCTCAGCGAGATTGATGTACGTGTGTGTGTGTGTGTGTGTGTGTGTGTGTGTGTGTGTGTGTGTGTGTGTGTGTGTGTGTGTGTGTGTGTGTGTGTGTGTGTGTGTGTGTGTGTGTGTGTGTGTGTGTGTGTGTGTGTGTGTGTGTGTGTGTCCAGCAAGATGATGAGCGACTCATTCAGGACATCCAGAAGGAAGGAGAGGCAGAGCTGAATAAGAAGTGTGCAGGTCAGTGCTTTAACATTTGCAGTGTTTTACCCATGATGCTTTTGTCCCATTTCTCATGTGTAAAGTATGTTCCTCGGCAGGAAAGCGGGTGGTAATTATCATGCTGTTTGGCAGCATGTTATTCTTCTTTGTCCTATTTTTAACCTTTATTTGTTCACACGTGCTGGCTGCGGTGTAGGTGTTGGCAGCTGTTGCAGGTTTGTTTCCCGTCTTTTGTCGTGATCATTGTGTTTGTGTAAAATGATTCGCGCAGACCTCAAAGCTGCTGCACGCTTTTGATGACGACGTCATCACAGCTTTTCTGATGCTTTTACTTCCTATTTTGTTTGTTTTGGCTTTTTCCAACAGAACAATCAGAGAAGCGGATTGGGCCGCCACCGGAGCCCATCATCGACGGCAAACGACTGCGGCTGGGTCCACCTGCTGAAAACCTGCCCAACCCAGTCCCAGCGATGCCTCATCATATTCAGGCGGTACAAGCCCCCCTGTTTGTTCCTCCGCGTGGCCGATACCCTCAGCCTCTGCCCCAGGGTCGCATGTTCCAGGTGATCATGCCCCGGATGCCCCCGGCACCCTACGTTCCCCCGTTTCAGCATATGCCCCCTTTGAACAATAACAATAACAACAATCCCCTCCCAAACCATCACCACCACCAGAATCACAACCACCCACACCAAAACCACCACCATAACCATCATCACCAGGACATGCACATGATGGACATGCCCATGCACTATGGACCGCCGCACCATGGGCCGCCGCACCACTACTATAGACGTGTCTAACACGAAGTGATGCGGCCGTTCTCTCGATCCACCAGCTCAGATGTGCTCACAAATGTCTTTTTGTTTATTTTGCTTTTGGGGGATGGTAGTTAAGATCTGATGGTACAGATTTTGTCTTTGTTCCCTTTTCAAAGTTCATGTGCTCATACAGATTTAAAACCTGCAGCTGAACACATCACTGATCATGACGATCAGTGACTTCACCTGGCGCTCACCTGGACCTTGGACTTCTGCGGTTATCTGGATTTTCTCTGAATTTCAGATTTATTTTGTTCATATTTTTCTCATTCAGTAACAATGTTGATCTCTATTATTGATTTCTTGAGATGATTTATTTCCAGTTTATATTGATTGCTGATATTTTTGAAATCTTACTAAACAAAAATAAGAAAAAAAGGAATTCCTTTCTTTATGAGATATAAGAGGCCACAAGATTTTCTAATAAAGATTTGTTCAAATTGTACCCAAATTTTGTTTAAAATGGTTGTATGTTTTTACCCATCAACCCAAAGCTGTTTGACTAGAGGTGTACACTATCACTGCCTGCAGCATCCGATTGTCCAGCTACATTAAGGACATGTGGATACAGCAGGATGCGCTCACAGCTCAAAGTCAGACGGTTGTTTTTGGCCTGTTTTAATGCATCTGGACGTTTGAAATTTCATGTCAGGAGCTCTGGTAGATTCTGTCTATCCTGAACTCGGCCTGATGCCACAGCAGGACTACCTACACATTGAATGGTAAGAAATTGTGCTTTACTTTTTAAACCCTGTTAAATGTATCTTCTACATGAAATTATTTGGATAAATCAGAAGTAAGGTTTGAGTGACTGATAGCTTAAAAAAAAAAAAAAAAGAAACCGGCTCATGTGCAGGCAAGTTCATAAACTTAGACGGGAGGTTGTAAATCAAAATCCAACCCTAACCCTAACTCCACTGTATTTTCCAGAATGCAAGTCACACTGTTGTACAAGTCACACCTGCCAAAAAAATTCCTCTTCAACAGGGGGGAAAAAAGAATCCTATTACCACCGGATTATAAACTGCACATTTGTTCTGTATGTGGAACCTTTGGAATACAGAGTTTTCTGGGAGCAAGTTTAACAACAGACAGAAACTCGTAGTATATGTGCACACCACAGCATGTGCTGTTACTTAACAGGAGGATTTATAAATCCCCCCCTAAAAAAAACAGCAAGATGGACAAATAAACTTGTTGGGCAACATTTTGGATGTTATTTGATGCAAATAAAAATTGCTGGCCCACAGCATTGAAAAAATTACAATAAAAGTGTGAGCACATTTGAAGTATATAAAATTAGCTGTGATTTGAGATTTTTTTATACAATCAGATCAGAGTCTAATTTATTGCCAAGTAAGTTCTCGCATACAAGGAATTTGATCTTGTGTTATTGGTACATATACAATACAATATTTCTGTAAGAAGTAAAATAGTCAAATAGGCAAAACTATGTTCACTGTTAAATATAACATAGTGGAATAGGACTGTGCAAAAGCATGTGATTGTTGTGCAGATGTACAGTACCTTTCAGTGCAGGGATGACCAATCTACTTTGTGTGTGTGTGTGTGTTGGGGGGGTGTAAATGGGGGTCTCTGGCATTATTTATTAGTCGAGCTGCGGATGGAAAGAAGTTGTTTTTGTGTCTTGATATTGTAGTCCTGATGGACCTCAGCTGTTTGCCAGAGGTGGAGTGACAAAAAGTTTGTGTCCTGGTGAGAGGGATCGGCCACAATCTTCCTTACTCACCTCAGGGCCCCGGAGATGTACAGGTCCTGTAGGGATGGCAGATTGCAGTCAATCACCTTCTTTGCTCTTTGGATGATACGCTGCATTATTATCACTTACTGAGGCGTTGCTGGGCTGGTAGCATAGATTTACATTTACGATACCTGGCTAAACCTGCCCACAGTAACGGGCTGATATCCCAGTACCCGCTCACTGTGCATAAACTGATGATGTCGTAGCACGCGCAGCCCAAGAACTGTCCGCAGACGAAAAGATGGAAAGGCCTGAAGTGTGTGTTGGTCCCAGTATGGATATTACAGATGATTTTCTCATGGATAGTCTAACAATGAACAGCAGCCAAAGCAGCCAGCTTGATGAGGATGCCCTGGTGAATTTGGAGAGCAGAGCGGTACCAGCCAACACGACAAAAGTTAAAGTGAACCAACTTTTTATGTACACATTTGTTGGGTGTCGTGCGTTTTGAAATTACATTAATTCTCTCCCTCCCAACTCTTCTGTACTTTGCTGCACGGTGAAACCGTCTGATAATACTGATGATTAAGTTGTGCACATATCATTCATCACAGAACCTACTGTGGACAAACTGTATCTGCATGAATTACCGACCAATTCCCATTTAAGTCAAATTGGGAGCCTTACTACTGTCAAGACATGAAGTTTGTAAAATGTGTAAAAAATAAATAAATAAATAAATAATAATAATAATCAGTCACCCAAAATGACACATTCGCGGGCGAATATCTGTCATTTTGGGTTGGACGTTGGGCCTCTGAAAATGCATACTGCCCTCCAAAAGCATGTTATTGTATTATTATGGGGAGGTGATGGTCTAGTGGTTCAGCGTTGGGCTTGAGACCAGAGGATCCTCAGTTCAAACCCCAGCCTGATCGGAAAATCGCTAGGGGCCCTTGAGCAAGGTCCTTAATCCCCAGGTGGCTCCCAGTGTGTAGTGAGCACCTTGCATGGCAGCACCCTGACATCGGTGTGCGAGTGTGTTTGTGTGAATGGGTGAATGTGAGGCATAATTGTAAAGTGCTTTGAGTGTCTGATGCAGATGGAAAAGCGCCATATAAATACAGTCCATTAACCATTTTACCTGCAGAGAAGTGTGTGTGTGTGCGCTGATTCCTTGAAAACCTTCTATAAATAGTTAAGATTCCTGTTATTGATTAACTTGATTTTTTTTTCCTCTTTTCCTTGGTATACAAGTTGCAGCAGAGTAAAATTTGCAGCATCTCCAAATCTAGTACAAATAATTAAATACAAATTTAACAGACATACTGTGGAAAATAATGCAGAGTTTTGACCATAATCACAGAAAATACTAAAAAAATAAACGTTAAAATTTGTTTTGTTAAAAAAAAAAAATCTAAGCACTTTACACTGCACATTTAAACATTTTTGATCATTTAGGATTATATTCAAGCTCATGGTCTTACTCCTGGATCCAATAAAAAGCAAGAAAATCTGAAGCGCATGCATGCGTGTGTGTGTGTGTTGGATGTTGACTTGTCCCTCCTCATCTCTTGCAGGAAAAAGGGGCTGACTCATGGTAACTGAGCCCCTGAGCAATGCACCAATCACATGACAGACTGCTTTCCACCAATGGTGGTGCTGCAACAGCTGGTCCTTTGTGACAGACGCACTTCTTTGTTCAAGCAAGTATGGTGTGAGTGTGACAAATCACTTTGCTGCACCCAGAAACAAGAGGTGGTGTTTCTGTCTGCAGACAGACATCAGACTAGTGAAGCTTGTTTTTGGCCTGGAGATCCGGATGCACGGGTCTACAGCCCGGGTTTTGCTGAATTCAGATTCGGCATCTAACTTTGGGTGAGCCGTGAATGGATGAACTGATCATTGTGTGGTGAATCATGTTGTATTTAGCAAAGACATGGCGGGGAGGGGGACATTAATTGCTGAAAACAACAATCATCAGTTATAGACTTCCAGACTTTTATTTCTATGTTCTTGAAGCATTTAGTTTGTTGGAGAAGGAATCAAAACAAGTCATGCAAATTAAAACACAGACCGCAAAGAAATCTAAGTATATGTAATGCTTTAATTTGATAGTGTCTGCTGTAAATTCATGTAACATACAAAAACAGATGTAATGCTCCACAATGGAAGAACTAACAACACAAAAAAAAGGGTTCTGCTAGGAGGACTAGAAATGACTTATACTTTTCAATGCATTATACAGTAGTGTTCAGAATAATAGTAGTGCTATGTGACTAAAAAGATTAATCCAGGTTTTGAGTATATTTCTTATTGTTACATGGGAAACAAGGTACCAGTAGATTCAGTAGAGTCTCACAAATCCAACAAGACCAAGCATTCATGATATGCACACTCTTAAGGCTATGAAATTGGGCTATTAGTAAAAAACAGTAGAAAAGGGGGTGTTCACAATAATAGTAGTGTGGCATTCAGTCAATGAGTTCGTCAATTTTGTGGAACAAACAGGTGTGAATCAGGTGTCCCCTATTTAAGGATGAAGCCAGCACCTGTTGAACATGCTTTTCTCTTTGAAAGCCTGAGGAAAATGGGACGTTCAAGACATTGTTCAGAAGAACAGCGTAGTTTGATTAAAAAGTTGATTGGAGAGGGGGGAAAACATATATGCAGGTGCAAAAAAATTATAGGCTGTCCATCTACAATGATCTCCAATGCTTTAAAATGGACACAAAAACCAGACACGCGTGGAAGAAAACGGAAAACAACCATCAAAATGGATAGAAGAATAACCAGAATGGCAAAGGCTCACCCATTGATCAGCTCCAGGATGATCAAAGACAGTCTGGAGTTACCTGTAAGTGCTGTGACAGAAGACGCCTGTGTGAAGCTAATTTATTTGGACTGATGAGAGTAAAATTGACAGTTTGTGAGACGACCCCCAAACTCTGAATTCAAGCCACAGTTCACAGTGAAGACATGAAGCATGGAGGTGCAAGCATCATGATATGGGCATGTTTCTCCTACTATGGTGTTCGGCCTATATATTGCATAGCAGGTATCATGGATCAGTTTGGATATGTCAAAATACTTGAAGAGGTCATGTTGCCTTATGCTGAAGAGGACATGCCCTTGAAATGGGTGTTTCAACAAGACAATGACCCCAAGCACATTAGTAAACGAGCAAAATCTTGCTTCCAAACAACAAAATTAATGCCTCGCAGATGTGAAGAAATCATGAAAAACTGTGGTTATACAACTAAATACTAGTTTAGTGATTCACAGGATTGCTAAAAAAGCAGTTTGAACATAATAGTTTTGAGTTTGTAGCATCAACAGCAGATGCTACTATTATTGTGAACACCCCCTTTTCTACTTTCTTTTACTAATAGCCCAATTTCATAGCCTTAAGAGTGTGCATATTATGAATGCTTGGTCTTGTTGGATTTGTGAGAATCTACTGAATCTACTGGTACCTTGATTCCCATGTAACAATAAGAAATATACTCAAAACCTGGATTAATCTTTTTAGTCACATAGCACTACTATTATTCTGAACACTACTGTAAATAAAATAATAAATCATGAAAATATAGCTAAGTAAAGAGTAAAATAATCAATAAAGCAAAAATAAATCAACTGGGTAGAGATGAGGATAACAGCTCTGTGACACTGCCCGGTCCAACCGTTACATTCCTCTGTCCAGAAGCCTCTTTTGTGTTGTGAGTACTTCTGTTGTTGAGTTTGGCAGCACATCTTTTTGTGTGTGTGCACATTGTCTGAAGTCGCAGCCAGTCAAATTGTTGCGTATGCTGTAGCTCATGTTTGTGTTCTGTGTTTGCATGATGTTTTAAGCTACAGATACCAGAATTGATGCAGGTGTTTTTTGTTTGTTTTGTATTTGCTAGTGTTGTCTTAATGTGGAAGTGTTTTGTCCCCAGTCAGCCACAGTACATTTGTGACAATTATTTAATCCTTTATTCAGTAACAATAAAGTACCAAAACTGAACAGTTTGCCAGTTTATGTTACTATATCTGTAAAGTTCTACTGTTGCTCTGCCATATTATTTTATTAATGATTTTTAAATATCTGAAAGAAAACACACCAAGGCTGGAGTGGAAGAAGACATATACAACCCCTGGCAAAAATTATGGAATCACCGGCCTCAGAGGATGTTCATTCAGTTGTTTAATTTTGTAGAAAAAAAGCAGATCACAGACATGACACAAAACTAAAGTCATTTCAAATGGCAACTTTCTGGCTTTAAGAAACACTATAAGAAATCAAGAAAAAAAGACTGTGGCAGTCAGTAACAGTTACTTTTTTAGACCAAGCAGAGGAAAAAAATTCTGAGAATCACCCTGTAAATTTTCATCCCCCAAATTAACACCTTCATCAAATCAGATCTGCTCATTGACATTGACCCTATGTGTCTTTTTGCAAGGAATGTTTTTGCAGTTTTTGCTCTATGGCAAGATGCATTATCATCTTGAAAAATGATTTCATCATCCCCAAACATCCTTTCAATTGTCCAAAATATCAACATAAACTTGTGCATTTATTGATGATGTAATGACAGCCATCTCCCCAGTGCCTTTACCTGACACAAAAATTATGGAATCATGAAAAACAAAAGAACGCTCTAACACATCACTAGTATTTTGTTGCACCACCTCTGACTTTTATAACAGCTTGCAGTCTCTGAGGCATGGACTTAATGAGTGACAAACAGTACTCTTCATCAATCTGGCTCCAACCTTCTCTGATTGCTGTTGCCAGATCAGCTTTGCAGGTTGGAGCCTTGTCATGGACCATTTTCTTCAACTTCCACCAAAGATTTTCAATTGGATTAAGATCTGGACTATTTGCAGGCCATGACATTCACCCTATGTGTCTTTTTGCAAGGAATGTTTTCACAGTTTTTGCTCTATGGCAAGATGCATTATCATCTTGAGAAATGATTTCATCATCCCCAAACATCCTTTCAATTGATGGGATAAGAAAAGTGTCCAAAATATCAACGTAAACTTGTGCATTTATTGATGATGTAATGACAGCCATCTCCCCAGTGCCTTTACCTGACATGCAGCCCCATATCATCAATGACTGTGGAAATTTACATGTTCTCTTCAGGCAGTCATCTTTATAAATCTCATTGGAATGGCACCAAACAAAAGTTCCAGCATCATCACCTTGCCCAATGCAGATTCGAGATTCATCACTGAATATGACTTTCATCCAGTCATCCACAGTCCACGATTGCTTTTCCTTAGCCCATTGTAACCTTGTTTTTTTCTGTTTAGGTGTTAATGATGCCTTTCGTTTAGCTTTTCTGTATGTAAATCCCATTTCCTTTAGGCGGTTTCTTACAGTTCGGTCACAGACGTTGACTCCAGTTTCCTCCCATTCGTTCCTCATTTGTTTTGTTGTACATTTTTTTCGATTTTTGAGACATATTGCTGTAAGTTTTCTGTCTTGACGCTTTGTCTTCCTTGGTCTACCAGTATGTTTGCCTTTAACAACCTTCCCATGTTGTTTGTATTTGGTCCAGAGTTTAGACACAGCTGACTGTGAACAACCAACATCTTTTGCAACATTGCGTGATGATATACTCTCTTTTAAGAGTTTGATAATCCTCTCCTTTGTTTCAATTGACATCTCTTGTGTTGGAGCCATGATTCATGTCAGTCCACTTGGTGCAACAGCTCTCCAAGTTGTGTTCACTCCTTTTTAGATGCAGACTAACGAGCAGATCTGATATGATGCAGGTGTTAGTTTTGGGGATGAAAATTTACAGGGTGATTCCATAATTATTTCCTCAGAATTGAGTGATTCCATATTTTTTCCTCTGCTTGGTCTAAAAAAGTAACCGTTACTGACTGCCACAATCTTTTTTCCTTGATTTCTTATAGTGTTTCTTAAAGCCAGAAAGTTGCCATTTGAAATGACTTTAGTTTTGTTTCATGTCTGTGATCTGCTTTTTTTCTACAAAATTAAACAACTGAATGAACATCCTCCGAGGCCGGTGATTCCATAATTATTGCCAGGGGTTGTAAATCCGATATGGGCCCTCAGGCCTGATCGTGCTAGTGTTTTCTCCCTGGATCCCAGAGTGTGAAGCGATTTAGAGTCTACGACTCCCCCTGGACAGGACACCAGTTCAGCGCAGGTTGCTACCCCAACTAAAGCCGGTACCCCTTTACAGCCGGGTGGACTGAGAGATTTAACATAAACTGTCTTGTCCAAGGACACAGACAGGTAGCGTGTCTGGGAATGGAACCCAGAGCCACATATGGGTAGCCCAACTCAGGGTTCAGACTGGGAACAAATTTCGGCCCTGGCATTTTTCCTCTGGACCAGCCCACTATTGGCCCGACGAATCCACCCCCAAACACGCACACCCACCCGTCCATACCGAACCCCCAATGAACAAATACTGTACACCTAAACACCATGAACACACACCTAAACACATACTTTCACTGTCATTTCACCTTGATCATAGTACAAAACGCGGACCCGGCACCACAAGGGGGCGTCCTGATAACATTAAAGGCAATTACATATTTTGAAGAAATTACAAGTTTAAATGACTTATATATATATATATATATATATAAACATCATGAGGTTTATGTCACAGAAATCCTACTTTACAATCACACTGCAGTCATTGTTAAATTATTTCCTTTTGCATTTATAATAAACATTTGTATTTATTTAGTGTTTGTTTTTCTGGTTGAAATAAAATATAAATAATCTACCAGACTTCAAAAAATATACAAGTTTCCATGTTATTTTATTTGTCTAAAAATAAATGTCTGAGGTTCCTTATGTTAAACAAGAAATTATCTAATCTGAAATAACAGGTGGTTTTAATACAGATGAAAGGTTTCTAAAGAACCATTTATTGATTTATTTACCTGTTTTAATTACAAGTGTTCTAAGCTTTTTTTAACAGTAATCAGAAATTTTGAGGTAACAACAACAAAAAAACATTTCCAATGATTTTTCTTCAGAAAACTGCTCTATAAATGAGCAGTCCTGTCACACGTTAATGTTTTGTACAGATCAGTGGTTTCTGCACCAATCGGATTGGTCCAATCCATTTTGTAGAGATCAGTGGTTTCTGCCACGAGTCTTCCGTGTTTTGGCCCGACGCGTCATTCCTATTGGACAATTCGAAGGTACGTCACAGCTCAGAGTGTCGAAAGTTGGCGCACCTCATCTCGACAGAACACCGGCTCTGTGTGGAATGCAGGAGATCACTTGACCGAGCGTCTATACGTTCAGATAATAATTAAAAAAAATACTGTCATCACTCTTCACTCTTAATCATTCTCTTACAACGGTGCAGCGTAAATACATGAACTTTCCAGGAGCGCACGTCTCCTCCGGTGCGCACTTATTTTGGGGGGGGGGACCCCTTTTTTTTTTTTTTTTTTTTCTGGCGCCGGGTCTGACAAAAAGGAAGCAAAAGCACACAAGCGGAAAAAAAGTTTTTGTATCTCCAAAGTGTGTGTGTGTGTGTGTGTGTGTGTGTGTGTGTGTGTGTGTGTGTGTGTGTGTGTGTGTGTGTGTGTGTGTGTGTGAGAGAGAGAGAGAGAGAGAGAATGTGTAACCACTGCTAGGATTCACACAGCAGCAAATTAAGGAGCTGAAGTCCGTAGCTGTTGCATTTAAAGATTAACAAAAGTAAAGCACAGTTAAGATAAAAGAAACGATTCCAACCTTGTATCAGTAGAAGAGCGGAGAGGAGTCCAGGCGCCGAGGAGTCAATCCATTCACAGGGGCGGGAGCAGCCGCCTGCTCTTCCTGCAATCTGATTGGCCACCCTGTATGCTTCTCCATTGTCACTGGCTGTTGGTCATGTCAATCATTGTGCTCGATGTAAGTCTCCGTTGTGTGATCAAACGGAAACAAAACTGAAACCTAGAATAAGACTGCGCCGTGTATGAAACACTACAAAACTTTTATTTTGACACAAATTCAGGAAGTGGCTCTGCAGCTGCGCCGATTAAATGCTGTAGCTTCACCGATCACGGCTTTTCCTCGTGTTGACAGCAGCGCGCGGTTCGAGAACACTATATTTCCATAATCCATAATGGGACGGCCAGCCCACGCACGTCTAAACATGCAGCGGCCTACCGGGCAAATGCCCAAAATCACAGATTACCAGTCCGAGCCTGGACCAACACCTTACGGCACTGAGATACCGCCTCTACAGGAGGGGGATCCTCGTTAATTAGGCCACACTTTTTACAGATCAAAAACGCAGTGCAGCTAAGATTTAGCTGTTGCTATCCAAGTATCATCTAACACCAGCAACACTGAAACTACAATAAACACATTTGCAGGAGAGCGGCCACCATAGTAGAGCAGGCTACCAGTATGTACACCTGGGTTCGATTCCCGGTCACATTCGGAGTAATAGATTCTCATCTGCTTGATCTTCTGACACCAATGAGCCTCGAGGCCTATAGAACTGACCATGTTATTGCCACTCGGTGTGTGATTGTACACTTCTTTTACGGTACAGTTGAAATGATAGTAGTACTTTCTTGTCAGGTTTCCTAGTAAAGGTATAGAACCAAAAAGAAGGAATAATCACTTGAAATGTCCAGCAGATCTAGTCTCCATATCCTAGCTGAAGTTTATACATTTCAATTTGCACATTAAACACATTGGCCCTGTGTGACCCCTGACCTCAAACCCATCACCATTCACATTCACTCAGCTGTTCTCTTGCCAGCAAGATGCAGATGAGACTGTATTTGGCCTGAACACACTCCATCCTCTTTGCCTCTTCTGCCTGCCAGATGAGCCTGTGGGTCACGGATTATATGTGGACGGAATTATGGAGAACTAATCTGATGATGACTCAATGAACACAAAGAACTGGATTAACTGAAATGAGCAGGAAAAAAAAACATATCTGCAGTGCTGTTCTGTAAACCGGCTTATGACTAGGAAAAATACATATGAGTTTAATAAAGATGTATAACATTAGCCTCCCCCAACTCATTTTGACAAACCAAATAAAGATGATGTAACACTTCACTAATGTCAGTATTGACACCCGACACAGCAGACCTACAGTAGTGTTCAGAATAATAGTAGTGCTATGTGAATAAAAAGATTAATCCAGGTTTTGAGTATATTTCTTATTGTTACATGGGAAACAAGGTACCAGTAGATTCAGTAGATTCTCACAAATCCAACAAGACCAAGCATTCATGATATGCACACTCTTAAGGCTATGAAATTGGGCTATTAGTAAAAAAAAAGTAGAAAAGGGGGTGTTCACAGTAATAGTAGTGTGGCATTAGTCTGTGAGTTCGTCAATTTTGTGGAACAAACAGGTGTGAATCAGGTGTCCCCTATTTAAGGATGAAGCCAGCACCTGTTGAACATGCTTTTCTCTTTGAAAGCCTGAGGAAAATGAGACGTTCAAGACGTTCAGAAGAACAGCGTAGTTTGAGTAAAAAGTTGATTGGAGAGGGGAAAACCTATACGCAGGTGCAAAAGATTATAGGCTGTTCATCTACAATGATCTCCAATGCTTTAAAATGGACAGAAAACCAGAGATGTGTGGAAGAAAATGGAAAACAACCATCAATGTGGATAGAAGAATAACCAGAATGGCAAAGGCTCACCCACTGATCAGCTCCAGGATGATCAAAGACAGTCTGGAGTTACCTGTAAGTGCTGTGACAGAAGATGCCTGTGTGAAGCTAATTTATTTGCAAGAATCCCCCGCAAAGTCCCTCTATTAAATAAAAGACGTGCAGAAGAGGTTACAATTTGCCAAAGATCTGGCTTAAAGAGAAGAGGAATATTTTGTGGACTGATGAGAGTAAAATTGTTCTTTTTGGGTCCAAGGGCTGCAGACAGTTTGTGAGACGACCCCCGAACTCTGAATTCAAGCCACAGTTCACAGTGAAGACAGTGAAGCATGGTGGTGCAAGCATCATGATATGGGCATGTTTCTCCTACTATGGTGTTGGGCCTATATATTGCATACCAGGTATCATGGATCAGTTTGGATATGTCTAAATACTTGAAGAGGTCATGTTGCCTTATGCTGAAGAGGACATGCCCTTGAAATGGGTGTTTCAACAAGACAATCACCCCAAGCACACTAGTAAACAAGCAAAATCTTGGTTCCAAACCAACAAAATTAGTGCCTCACAGATGTGAAGAAATCATGAAAAACTGTGGTTATACAACTAAATACTAGTTTAGTGATTCACAGGATTGCTGAAAAAGCAGTTTGAACATAATAGTTTTGAGTTTGTAGCGTCAACAGCAGATGCTACTATTATTGTGAACACCCCCTTTTCTACTTTTTTTTTTTTTTTTTACTAATAGCCCAGTTTCATAGCCTTAAGAGTGTGCATATCATGAATGCTTGGTCTTGTTGGATTTGTGAGAATCTACTGAATCTACTGGTACCTTGTTTCCCATGTAACAATAAGAAATATACTCAAACCTGGATTAATCTTTTAGTCACATAGCACTACTATTGTTCTGAACACTACTGTATGTGAGTGTTGTCTTACCTGTCTAGCAGATATCCAGCAAAGCTTTATTGTGAAATATGCTCCGATTTGATCCTGACTTCCTGACGGGAGCTCTGGTTCTCTGTTTGCAAAACTTTCTAATTCAGGCGCATCGTGTTTCTTAAGGTGCCCTGACATTTGCATGCATTTTAGCTCCGCACTCTCACACACTTCGTCATGATGATACTACCCGCTGTGTTCCCAGCTAGATGCCACGCTTTATGCGTTGGACGCTGACTGTGTATATAAAATAATTACTTCGTAGCAGATTAATCATTTTCTCTGAGTTGGCTGTTGAAAACACCTCTAATTGCTTCCGCAATCACAGAGGATCATTTCATCTGCAGTTTTTTTTCTCTCTCTCTTTCATGCGCTTCATGAGGTGGAGAACGCATTTTGAATCATTTAAATGGTAATTTTTTTGTAATATTTATATTGTAATAGCTTGGTAAAACAGTTGCATTTTCACTCCTTATGAGTATCTGCAAAAGTTTGTTTATGATAGATTTAACATCTCATTATAATCGATCAGACGAGCTGCGCTGTGATGCGCTGCACTGACGTAATCACTCGCAGTGTATTTTAATTGTTTGTGCAATGTTCACGTGAAGTTCACATAATTAATGCGTGACAGAGATTTTGAACACTTCAAAATGTTCTTTGCGCACTTGCACGTAGCCGTGCACAGTTTACAATGGTTTGCGCCGAGTTTACTCTCCTGCACGGCACAGTGCATGCAAGTGTGTGGATCAAAGCCGTGCAAGTGTCAGTGGGCCTTTAGGCTTCATGATGCTGACACTGGTACGTACATGTAGTGTAGCAGTGCCATCATTATGATGTCATCACAGAAAATGTGTTGCTGTATTTTATGCCACATGGGTCAAAATCCTGAATTGTTGCAGCTGAGATTAATTTCTGCCATATTGACAAAATGAGACAAAATGTGTAGAAGGAAATGGTTTTTCTGAATAAAATGTACTAAAAAATTAAGAAAAATCCAAAGTGGAGTACAGCTTTAAGAATATATATATATATAGATAGATAGATAGATAGATATTTGATAAACATTTTACAGTGTAAAACTTACACATTGTGTGATTTCTGATTAACTTTTGTTTAAAGGATCAGATTATAATGAATAGTAAATGGATTTTGATCAGATTTGAGCTCCAGTTCTGTTTATAGTTTTCTAAACCTGAACCAGACATGACACGAGTATGTGCTGGGACACCTGATGGAGACAGAAAGCGCCTCTACTGCAGCTTCCTGCAGTTTACGACACAATTGTGCAGCATGTTTCTGAGAAAACGAGCTACAGCAACTGAAAAGCTGCACGGTCCCAGGATGGAATGTGTTTTAGTGCGTCTCGTCCACAGGGACAGCTGGTGTCTCCAGCTTTTGCTCCCCAGGCAGGTTTTCCTGCTGTGTGGTTTTTGTTTGTGTGTATCTTTAATGAGTGTGTGTATTTGTAATGAGCTTGTTGTGACTCTTCATTATGGGTGCAGGATGCAGCTGTGTTTTATACCTGCTTCACTGCAGGTTACATTAGTTCTGCTAAATGCTTCAACAGTCACTTTTTGTCTTTTTTTTTTTTTTTCTTCCTAGGTCTGGTAGCGTGAACTAGTGCTGCGCATCACTGCATCCACCACACAACACCACGCACAGGTCCACAAACCGCTCGTGTGTCTGTGTAAATGGTAAATGGACTCCATTTATATAGCGCTTTTCCATCTGTATCAGACACTCAACGCGCTTTACAATGATGCCTCACATTCACACAGACGCACTCGCACACCGACATCAGGACGCTGCCATGCAAGGCGCTCACTGCACACCGGGAGCAACTCTGGCATTAAGGACCTTGCACGAGGGTCCTTATTTTCCTGTCAGGCTGGGGTTTCAACCAAAGATCCTCTGGTCTGAAGCTCAACGCTTAACCACGAGACCATCACCTCCCTCAATAGTTAATGTGTACCCAATACTTCGACAATGACTTTGTGTATCAAAGTGAAACCTGGTACACAAGGTGGCCTCACTAAGACCTCGCTGAAGTTTGACTTTGGGCATGTTTCAATTCTAGTTGTGGTCACCAGGGGGCTGGCTGTCAGAAACCTTGTCCACTCACTATCTTGATGAAGACTTTGTGTATCAAGATGAAACTTGGTACACAAGGTCACCTCACAAAAAATAACTTGCGCAAGTTAAACATGGGGTACATTTCAGTTCTAGTTTTGGTCACAAGGGGGCAGATTCTAAAACCCAGTTTGTGGACTGCACTTACACAGTGCTTTTTGGTGGCTGGAACGAATCAAAATTACAAAATGCAAAACACTTTTACAAACAGCAGAACATTTTTTACAAGAAGTCCTGAAACACATTTACAAATGACTGATTCTGACGGAAAGGGAATGTACAACATGATGAAAGGGTAATGTCTGTCATTTGATACATTCCACCTCCGTCCATTCTCCTTCTGTTAGAATGTGTTTTGGGACTTGATGTAAAAGTGTTTTTGCACTTCCCGGTCACTGTAGATTTTCCATGTGATGCAGATATCCAAAGCTCTTTACAGTGATGACTCACATTCACACACTCATGTCAGTGTGCTGCTATACAAGTTGCTCAGCTACAACCCCTGGCAAAAATTATGGAATCATCGGCCTCAGAGGATGTTCATTCAGTTGTTTAATTTTGTAGAAAAAAAGCAGATCACAGACATGACACAAAACTAAGGTTATTTCAAATGGCAACTTTCTGGCTTTAAGAAACACTATAAGAAATCAAGAAAAAAAAATTGTGGCAGTCAGTAACGGTTACTTTTTTAGACCAAGCACAGAGAAAAAAATATGGACTCACTCAATTCTGAGGAATAAATTATGGAATCACCCTGTAAATTTTCATCCCCAAAACTAACACCTGCATCAAATCAGATCTGCTCGTTAGTCTGCATCTAAAAAGGAGTGATTACACCTTGGAGAGCTGTTGCACCAAGTGGACTGACATGAATCATGGCTCCAACACAAGAGATGTCAATTGAAACAAAGGATTATCAAACTCTTAAAAGAGGGTAAATTTGACCACATCACCTCTGTCCTCAGATCCCTCCACTGGCTGCCCATCAAATACAGAATAGAGTATAAACTCTGCCTCCTCACTTATCAGTACATACACGGAACCGCCCCTGCCTACCTCAGCGAACTCCTCACCCCACACACCACCTCAAGATCTCTCCGCTGCACCACCTCACTACCACACTGCCTTCACCAAGTCAGGACCAGACTCTCCAACATGGGAGACAAGGCCTTCCAGGCAGTGGCCCCTCGGCTCTGGAACTCCCTCCCAGAGACCCCGAGGGCCCCGCAAAGTGTGGAGGTTTTTAAAAAAGGCCTAAAGACATTTTTATTTCAAAAGGCCTTTTAGATATTTTATCTTTTGAAATGGTTGTATAAAATCTGTTTTTAAATCCTTGCTGTAGCACTTTGAGATTTCTTTGAAATGTAAGGTGCAATACAAATAAAATGTATTATTAAATCATCACGCAATATTGCAAAAGATGTTGGTTGTTCACAGTCAGCTGTGACTAAACTCTGGACCAAATACAAACAACATGGGAAGGTTGTTAAAGGCAAACATACTGGTAGACCAAGGAAGACATCAAAGCATCAAGACAGAAAACTTAAAGCAATATGTCTCAAAAATTGAAAATGCACAACAAAACAAATGAGGAACGAATGAGAGGAAACTGGAGTCAACGTCTGTGACCGAACTGTAAGAAACCGCCAAAAGGAAATTGGATTTACATACAGAAAAGCTAAACAAAAGCCATCATTAACACCTAAACAGAAAAAAACAAGGTTACAATGGGCTAAGGAAAAGCAATCGTGGACTGTGGATGACTGGATGAAAGTCATATTCAGTGATGAATCTCGAATCTGCATTGGGCAAGGTGATGATGCTGGAACGTTTGTTTGGTGCCGTTCCAGTGCGATTTATAAAGATGACTGCCTGAAGAGAACATGTAAATTTCCACAGTCATTGATGATATGGGGCTGCATGTCAGGTAACGGCACTGGGGAGATGGCTGTCATTACATCATCAATAAATGCACAAGTTTACGTTGATATTTTGGACACTTTTCTTATCCCATCAATTGAAAGGATGTTTGGGGATGATGAAATCATTTCTCAAGATGATAATGCATCTTGCCATAGAGCAAAAACTGTGAAAACATTCCTTGCAAAAAGACACATAGGGTGAATGTCATGGCCTGCAAATAGTCCAGATCTTAATCCAATTGAAAATCTTTGGTGGAAGTTGAAGAAAATGGTCCATGACAAGGCTCCAACCTGCAAAGCTGATCTGGCAACAGCAATCAGAGAAGGTTGGAGCCAGATTGATGAAGAGTACTGTTTGTCACTCATTAAGTCCATGCCTCAGACTGCAAGCTGTTATAAAAGCCAGAGGTGGTGCAACAAAATACTAGTGATGTGTTGGAGCGTTCTTTTGTTTTTCATGATTCCATAATTTTTTCCTCAGAATTGAATGATTCCATATTTTTTTTCCCCTCTGCTTGGTCTAAAAAAGTAACCGTTACTGACTGCCACAATTTTTTTTTTTCCTGATTTCTTATAGTGTTTCTTAAAGCCAGAAAGTTGCCATTTGAAATGACTTTAGTTTTGTGTCATGTCTGTGAGCTGCTTTTTTCCTACAAAATTAAACAACTGAACATCCTCGGAGGCCGGTGATTCCATAATTTTTGCCAGGGGTTGTACATGGTCAAGAACACCATTACAGGTGTGTATTTATGAGGATGTGCATCAGCCCCCTCATGCCTTTCATTAAACGAGTGATAGGTTCCTACAGATGGCTCATTTTACTGATGTCTGCACTAATCATCACGGCTACAGTGCATCCAGAAAGTGTGCTTCACTTCTTCCGCATTTTGTGTTACAGCCTTATTCCAAAATCTAATTTTTTCCCTCAAAATTCTACACATAATACCCCATAATGCCAATGTGGAAAAAGTTTATTTTTGCAAATTTATTAAAAATAAAAACTAAGAAATCCCATGTACATAAGTATTCAGTCTTTGCCATGAAACTGAAAATTGAGCTCAGGTGCCTCCTGTTTCCATTGTTCATCCTTTTGTTTCTACAGCTTAGCATCCACCTGGGGTAAATTCAGTTGATTGTACATGATTTGGAAAGACACACACCTGTGTACATATAAGGTCCCACAGTTGACAGTGCATGTCAGAGCACAAACCAAGCATGAAGTCAAAGGAATTGTCTGTAGACCTCCGAGACAGGATTGTCTCGAGGAAGGGTACAGAAATATTTCTGCTGCTTTGAAGGTCCTAATGAGCACAGTGGACTCCATGATCTGTAAATGGAAGATGTTTGGATCCACCAAGACTCTTCCTAGAGCTGGCCGCCTGTCTAAACTGAGCAATTGGGGGAGAGGGGCCTTAATCAGGGAGGTGATAAAGAACTCAATGGTTACTCTCTCAGAGCTCCACCATTCCTCTGTGGAGATGAGAAACTTCCTGAAGGACAACCATCTCTGTGGCGAGCCACCAATCAGGCCTGTATGATAGAACAGCCACTCCATAGTAAAAGCCAATGTCAGAAATGAGTCCAGCTTTTCATTCCAACTTCCTCCTAACAGCTCTTCATGCCTCCAAACAGTTTACAGTGCAGTGGATTTGTTTTGTGTGCGTCTGCGTGCTCGAGCACATTTGTGTGCATGCATGCATGCATGCAGACACTCAGTGCAATGGTACCAAACGTATTGAACCAAATTGCACTCTAAATGCAATGCAACACAAGCGGGAAGCATAATCCACGGCATGTGACATACAAAGCACCAATCAAATGACAAGGATACACTCAGCCATTATATAAACCTGAATAATGCTTCATACAGTGAATAAGCTGCTATTCATCATGCATCGCCCGATGGTGCTCTTTCACATCCCTAAAGCGATTACTAACTGACCCATTGACCCATTGACTGCCGGCTGTGTGACAGACTGAAGAAAAAAAATCCTACATGTGCAGATTTAATTACAGATGATAAAGTCAGGTGAAACACATTGCTCATCTTCTGCTTGCTGCTCCCCTCTGATTAAAGTCAGTTGCCGCCTCCTCCAGCCAGGTCCTGAACCCATACGCACCTTCACCCACGAGTCTCAGTTCACTCTGCACGTAAAACTAATGGAGGTCTTTGACATTTGTTCCCCTCCCCATCAGCTGCAAACTCATTTTGTGCTCCAAGGCAGCCCCCCCCCCCCCCCCCAGCTTCTTGCAGCTGCTGTTACTATGGCAACAAGGGAAGGAGTGGGGGCTCAGATGTAGGTGGAGAAGCCAGCCATTTCACACAGCGGCCTCCCCTCCCTGCCCCATTCGCCTGGAAGACTGCAGTGTGCAGAGAAAGAGAATCTGCCTGCAGCCTGGATTTACCCACAAACCACTGCAGCCATTCCTGGGATAGAAAGTTCTTTCAGCTGCTTTTTCTTTTTGGCTTCGGGTCACCTTCCTGATGCAACTCCACATGACATGGAGACTGGGCAGGGGCGGCCTCGAACTGGGATCCTTCCACTCTGGAAGTGAGCGGTCTTTGCCTCCACGCTGCCTGCACCCATCTCTGAAATCTGGGTCATATTTTGAGTGACTCATCTGTTCAGCAAGATCAGTCACTTGGAGAGGAGGAAAATGTGGGATGGAGGCACCGAGACAGGCTGTGGGGGATTGAATGCGGGGGATGAGGAGGGTGGGGTGTGTTTGTTTTGCCATGTTGGGTGTTCCTCTGGGATCTGAAAGCACGGTGCGGAAAATGGATTAGAGACCCGTTCTGGAGGCTCCATCATTACATTACCACTCTAAGTGGTGTGTCTGCATGTGAATTTTCTGGGGTGGGGGGGCGCTGCCTTCTCTCCAGCACAAAGGCTCTATTCATAAGGCAGGAAAAATGTTTCTATACTGCGGCACACGAAGCTGCTACAGTCAAAGTGGCTGTTTTCCAACGATGTAGAACAGAGAAATGTGCCACAAAGCTGCAACTCCAACTGAAACCAGGCCACATTGTTTTGAAAAGGGCAAAACCATGACCTAACAGCAAAAAGTCAAACAGTTTCAACACCGAAGAAAAAAAAAAAAAAAGCACAACACAAGCTTCTTTTTAAACACTTCTCCAATTCATATTTTTAATTTAACCGGGTTTGTCCCATTGAGATAAGACCTCTTTTGCAAGGGAGACCTGGACAGTTTCCAATCCATCTAACCTGCATGTCTTTAGATGTGGGAGGAAACCCATGCAAACACGGGGAGAACATGCAAACTCCACACAAAGGCCACAGGTGGGAATTGATCCCACGACCTTAAACCATCCCTGCTGTCCTCTGGTAGCCAAATCACTGAAGGTACCTGCATTGCAGAGTCCCATCAAACATGTCCAAGCTGTTGGAGAGATGACCTTGTATGCCAAGTTTTACTCCAATATACCAAGTCTTTGGCAAAATATCGCATGTTGATTTCAGAGATTAGGGCCCCCTTGTGGCCACAGTTAAAATTAAATCATGCCTTAAGGTTCAGGTACACAGACCATCAATAGTCAGTTGATCCATGTTTAATGTGACATTATAAATCATTCCAAATGTGAATCTGGTGAACATTCGTCACTGGACCATTTCTGTGCATATAACCAACTGCAGCTGTTGGTCACCACACCCCTTTTCCCCCAGCAAGGGGGTGTACCCGTCTCAGCTCTCCCAAAGACCGAGGGTTGAGTCACAAACCAGTTGAGTCGAGGTGTTTAAGTCGGGTTAAACTGACGTCTGTGACATGCGTCACAACCCTAAACTGAGCCGGTTCAGGACCAAGTTTCACCCACAGCTCTGACAGACAGATTTTGAGAGTTTATACTTGTACTACAAAAACCCTCCACCATATTAAACATTAGATTGTAACTCTCCTGCACACCAACTCCCCCACTTTAACACACAGTTAAGATATCTGACAGGATTTTCTTATGTCATTTCATGTTTTTTTTTAAACCATGTATCCACTTAGGTGGTTGCAAGAGTCCTGACCCGACTTACCACCTAAACCGCAACTTCAGTTTAATCAGATATAAAGCTGCATAATCTGAAGTTTAAGTTTCATGAGGAATAAAGATGAGAACACATCACATTTGCATTCCATATCCCAGTTTTTATTGGTCGGTTTCCAGGCGAACCAATGGCACAAGAGAGATTATTCCACAATATCAAAAAAATTATACAAAACAATACAAAAAAGGAAATTCCAGTTATATAAAGCAAAGACGTGAATTTTCCTACTGCCCTAAACTCAGTAAGGCACAGTCATTACCACATGTTCACCGTCCACGTCTGTTTGGCTAAACCTTGGTTTGGTTTCTGTGGAGACTGCAGTCACCAAGGAGAACTGCTACTTCCCATCTGATTCTCAACCCTTTGTGATGGATGAGTGTAAAGGTGCAAAAGAAAAAAAAAATTATCGCACAGATGTTTGTTCCACATCAGATGAAGACAACGCAAATGGATACCGGAGCTTAATGTGACATTCTGTGAAAGCAGAGCGCTTAAGGGCGGTGAATCAAACGGCAGCTGTTCGCCCACGTGACATGTCAGAGGTCAGAACAAGCAGGCGCAGTGTGCTACACGGCTGAGATAGAAAACCTCATGACAAATTTAGCCGCATGACACAAAGTATTTTTATATTTTTCCTCCTGTTCAACTCTGACTCAGGACGGGAAAAATCCAAAATGAAGGAGTCAGAATTTCTTCTCGTAAGAAGCACTCAGCCTCCATTTGGTTACGTCGCTCTTTAATCGCTAGGGGCAGGATGACGTGGGATTCAAGACTTGATCTTGCATAACGGGAACAGGCAGGCGGAGACGACATTCACATGCGTTATGACTCGATAGCACCAGAATCCAGTTTTGTTGTTGGAAAGTTACTGAGATGAGGAGACAGTTTGTCAATCCAGTATTAAAGGTTTGGAGAACAAAAAGCAGCTTTCAGACAGTCTGCGCATCCTTTCATCTCAGGTTCTACAGTTACCCGCTGTACGTTTACGCATGATAATGTCTGTGCCTTGGACAGAGAAATGTGTTTCAACTCCAGTAAGACCAGCGAGTGCAGTAATCAGGTGCGAAACACTTAAACATTGTTTAGTAATGGAGGGGGAGAAGGGGCAAGTGCTCCTGGACCAACTTTCTATTTGGTCCAGGAAAAAGGAGGTGCTACCAGTTAGAACCCTGCTAGAGAATCTCACAAGAAAGAGGTGTTCACTGAGATGAATAAGACCCATATTTAACTTTACTGGATCTACTCCCGAGGCCCCCGAGGCTTTATCCAGAAACAAACGCACTCAGAATTCACTTCTACAAATCCTACAGTTACACGCAGACACCAGAGTCGCCGTCACTCACCGTCGCTCATTCCAGTTTGATTTCACGTAGTTTAGAAGATCAGCTCAGGTAGAGACTGATCCGGCGGATACTATAAATACTGCCGACACGCGCCGCTGCGCAAACGGACAATTACAAAGACAGGGGCACCTCTGGGAACAGGCGCAGCCAATCATAAGGCGAGGAGACAGCGAGCGACAGGTTCAGCAGCAAACCAGATCGGAGCAGGAAAAAGTGCACAGCCCCGCGGTAACTATGGCAACAAATAAAGGTCGGCACTGCTGAGTAGAGCAGAGAAAAAAAGAAAAATTAAGGAATGAGAGAATGGAAGGAGACCTTTGCTCTTCCGTCTTGTTCCCTCTGTGTATATCCTCTCTCTCTGTGCAGTTTATCAACATGTGTCATAAGTACAGGATATAATAAAGAACAAACAGGGGTTGGGGGGGTGATGGATAGGTAGATCTATGGGTGGGAAGTGCCGCTACGCAGTGTTGCTGCAATTAATTTATCGGCATCACAGCTGTGGGCGACCACGTCCCCGTTGCCATTGTTCCCACCCCCCAATTCAGTACTCCCACAGTGTGGCGGAGTCCAGCTCATCAGCGTTGGCCTTCAGCACGCCGGCATGGTCACCGCGGAGGTACTTTCCATCGGCGGCATGGCGTATGGCCAGCTTGTTGTAGTCGCAAAACTCGAAGAGGAAGTCGACGGGCGTGTCACTGCTGCTCACCACCGACTGCTCGTTGCCCACCATCCAGTATTTGCCCGTCGAGTCTGCAGAGAGGAAATGAAAAGGTCAGAGGTGAGAATGAAAATGCGCGCACACACACACACACAGTGTGTCCTCCACATTTTGTCCATAGTGGAAGATATAAAAGCAGGTTTAGGCGTTCGAATGCAACTAGGAGGACAAACAAATAAAAGTTAAAAAGAAGAAGCAAAGGGACGAGGAAAAGATTTAATGTCTGAAATTACAGCATGTGCAGATGGAGTGATCGTGTCACAAAGGTGGGGGGGGGGGGGGGGGTGGCAGGATGGAAATGTTCCAGATTATAATTGCATTGTTCGACTTGCATAATGTGAAGACAATGAAATGATCTGGATAAAATCCCTGCTTTGGCTCAAACGCCTCCTGATTAAATCCGTAATGAGAATCGTGATTTAATCCCTTGATGCCTGCAGGAGTCGTCTCCGCGTGCTGACGAATGATACCAGACCAACGCTGTGTGACTGTTCTCCAAAACAGTCAGATTTCGCAACAGCTGGAGTGTTTTGCTCAAAGCGCTGTTCAGCAAGGCACCGACCCCCTTCTGTGGCCTCACTGACCTTGAAGGCTGTAGGCTCCATCTCTGAACTCCATGGTGAAGTAATCGTAAGAGGAGCGGTTGGAATCCAGAGTTCCAGTGACCTTCCTGCAGCCGATGAAGCCGTGCTCGCCGCGCAGCACGATGATCGGGCGGTTAATCAGCTTCATGAGGAACTCCTCCGACTCACCTGGTGGGAAACAAAGATACCTGAACTTGTGTGTTTGATCATAAAACAGTTACGCACATTAACCTCCTGCATGTGGGAGACCAGTTTGTTGTGTGTCCGTACACCGTTTACTCAGAACGTTTGAAGAAACATGAGCTGTGGGAGCCAAAAGATGCTTCAGCACAGCTTCACCTTTAATCCATTAAGAGACTCAAGTCAGCATCTTTTAATCTGCCTGCTGACAGTTCTGCAGCAGCAAAAGCATGCTGGCACTAGACGAGCAACAGACGGGCCACAAATTAAATGACGCAACAGACGGCGGTCCACTACGAGCTTGCAGAGCAACATCACCGCTCTGAGACGGATCTGTGGGACCGCCAGCAAGTCAACTGGTTAATAACTGAGGCTGATCAGACGTACAGTGGCAGAGTTGATGTTCACGAGGATGTGAAGCCATTTTGGTGACTCAGGAAGAAGTGACAGTCTGAAAGTACCAAAGCTGGACTTGGAAGATTTATTAATTGAATTTGTGCAGATTCTCAGGTTTTTATACAAACAAACATGACAAGACTGACACCTGCATGTACTCGGAACATTGCGAGACCAAGCAAATTTGGCCGCCAATTTTCAATTTTTTTTTTCTCTCTGGAGGCGCCTGCCAATGCATTGGTAATTCAGCAGTTTTTATGGAAAAGGACAAATTAAATGCAGACTTCTGCAAAAGATGTGGCTGCAAGCAGCTGCACAATAGTGAAAGGGTAGCCCAACGCTACACGGCAATTCGACTGTATAATGTTCAGTCCTGCTGCCAGGTCACGTTTCTCATCCACTTTATGAAATTTGTTAAAAACACAATATGGACCTAAAATAATGTATGATCAAACGTTTTTGCGCTCACTGAAAGTTAATTTATTGCCGATCTTCAAATGTGGGATTGCTGTCCGTTTCATCGACGACATACACGTATAAAAAAAAAGTTACAAACCAGAAGAGGCCCAGTACACGTGCACAAGAGCCACACACAAACGTTACTTTTGTTTTAGGTCCCTCCTAATGGGAAGTGGTTAGTTTGAATAGTAACCGTTACTAAAACTTTTTTTATACAAATCAGTTCCTGAGAAAAGATCATTACAGTTTAATTACTGACTAAAATTCCTAAATCAGTTTTTAATCTGTGCCTTTTTGTTGCCGCGGCAGCACACGCGTGGTGTTGAAGGCCTGAATCAACACATCAAACTGACCTGCAGAATCGATCGTGGCGGCTAGCTGGCCGTTCTTCTTGGCGGCGACATATTTCCCATTAGCAGCTCGGAGAGTCAGCCGCTTCCTGCGCCATTCGATGTCGAAGTAGCAATTAGCCGACCTACAGAGATGCAAAGAGAAAAGAAACATAACGGAAGTGACAAGAAAAGAAGTGACAAGTGCAGGACCAACAGACTGAAAAACTCCTTTGTCCCTCAGGCCATCAGACTGTACAACTTCTCACTCAGGAGGAGTAACAGGAAGACAGAGGACGGGAAAGAGGGGAACAGTGGTAGCCAGTGAACCAGTAGTGAGCAGTATGTCTGGTATTTTTATTTGCAAATTGTGGTCTTTTTTGTTTACTTTCACTTTTGATGCTCTGTGTGCTTTTTACACAGTGTGCTGCTATACAATGGTGCTGGAACCTCAATTTCCCTGAGGGAGTCTTCCCAAGGGATCAATAAAGTTCTATCTTATCTAAGAAAAGGATAAATGTACAGCAGCACGTGGGCATGGGAAAATACACAGGATTTAAAAGACTTTTTAAATCTCAAAGTAAAAAACTAGTGACCCCCCAAAAAAACACAAACAAAAAAAACACCCCAGGCACTCTGAGCACACACCTCCACCAAGGACCTGACAGCAAAGTCCTCAAGTGTTAAATTTAACACCGTTGCTTTGTTTATACAGTTCTCCCCAATTCAGAGTTAAATTTACCCTTTTGAGTGTTAAAATCTTCTGACATTCACAGTGTTAATTTAAGACACCTGTGTATTTAACACTCCAGCATGTACTTTAAGAGATTTTGATTATTTCAATGTCACAAAGTCCTCTAGTTGAATGTGAACCCACAAACCTCCGGTCATGAGGCAGGAACACAGCCAGAATGCAGGCAGTCAAAAAAAAAAAAAAACTCATTTGGACAGAGTTAAAATGCCTTCAGAGTTAAAACACATTTGCAGATGACCGAAGCAACACGAATTACTGAGAAACATCATTGGAATTTTTTTTAATCACAGTGGGGTTAAAACAACACTAACAGCTCAGCTTTGAAGTTTTAACGCTACAGTTTTTGTTGTGCGGTCAGTGGGGGCGCTCTTTCACCAATGAACAGAAACCATGAAAATCAGTGGCAGGCTATAAACAACTTGCATCTGGCTCAAGAAAGAAATACTTGTTAGAACCAAGAACCAGCCTCTCCACCAAATTTCATTATCGTTACTTTGTGTACGTCCCAATCAGAACACATACTTTTAGAAAACTATCATCTTGTTTGCAGTGCGTTTGAGACACCGCCCGAACATTTCCACATCCGAGTGCTGCTTTGACTTCAGTTATTCAAAGGCAGCAGAAACAGAACCTGGACATTCAGCTATTGAACCACAGAAAGCTCTGACCCTTTTATTCAGATGGATAATTTATACACCGATGAGTTTTATCATGCACCTAAAAATAAAACACCACCACCACCACACCTAAGCTCAGATCACATTTTGCAAGTTAAGTTTTATTTTAGTGTAGCTTCAGGCTATTCTTTGGGTGAAAGGTCACTTTTTGCTCTTTAATGGGGAAAAATAAAGCTCAAATCTGAAATTCTTTCAAAGAAAGAACAGAAACCACAGTGACGGAGCTCTGATCTCTGCAGAGGGTCCGAGCCAGATCAGAGGAATGTGATGAACATCCTGCTCTGTGAACCCTCCACAGCACTGCTTTATCTTGGGGAAAAAAGGGTGGGGTCAGGCCAACAGTCAGCTCGGGTCACATGATTCTCATTCTGCTTCATGCAGACGTTATTTGATTCAGCACAGCCGTCAACAAGAAGATAATTACTATTTTCACAATGGATTATTAAAATACAAGATGTTCTTTCTACTTTGCAATTAGTTTGAGGTGGTTTTTTGCATGTGTGCTTTACTCTGCCTGAAGAGAATCACTTAAAAGGAAATCTACTGGTGTTAAAAAGAGAAGCTGCAACAGAACAAAGCTGCATTTTTTCCTAAACTTATTTAAAACTTTAAATTTCCTTCCGTTGCTTGTTCCTCCCCTAATAAAAGAAGGGAAAAAAGGACATCTCAGCTTCAAACTGTGTACTCAGAGCATCCCAAGAATTCAGCCTTTAATCCGTCATGGTCTTTAACCGAGAACCACGCAAAGAGGTCAGGGGTCAAAGGTCAACAGCTAGCACTCTGGTTGGACAGAGCCATCATTTCCCTGAACACCAGGTTTCTTCAGGTTGCACACTAATGTGCTCAATCTGGCAGAAGTGACCGCCCCAAACTGCTTCTGAGTCAAAAGGGTCAAAGTTCACACTGAAGCAGATGTGCATCCAATGAGTAGTCACGTTTTGGACATGTGCGTCTTACTTGCGATATGTGTGTGCATTTTGTGCACGCGTGTTCTCACTTGGTGGAGGCGGTGCACTGCAGGCCTCCGTTAGCAGTCAGGGTCCAGTATTTCCCAGCAGCGGTCCGGAATGCACACTTCCTGTTCTCGCGGCAAATCTCCACCTGGAACACCTCCTGGTCACTTTCTTCATCCTGATTGGCTGACAGGTCCATACCTAGGTGGGATCAGACATGCAGGGAAACAAAAGACAAGTTACCCATGAGCAAACTGCATACAAGTGAGTCTGTCAATATTACGTCCAAATACTCAGTACTTTTAAAAAGAGGAGGGGGGATGCAAAATAGAGTTGTCCCCCCACAGATACTTGCTGCCATGAGTATATCCCGTGGATATAATTTTGCATGAAACTGGTGTGCTGTCAGAGCCAATGATCAGAGGACTCTGGAGCATATTCCAGTGGTGGAGATTTTGGTTCATCATCTAAGTGCAGCCATTTGAGATGACATCATGAGAGGTGAGTGACCAAAATCTGTCAAAAATAAAAACACACTAGCAATGGAATATGCTACAGTTTCCTCACATCAGCTGTCACGATTACAACAGGATACTGGTTTCATGGAAACCTGGACAGCTGCAGATCTACAGCAAATTCTCACACCTGAATCTGGTCAGTTGAAATTTTATATACACACACACCTTTGCATTGGCTATTTCAGGGAGAAAAATTGCTGCAACACACCAAATGATGAGGGAGGTGGGCAGAAAATGTATACAACTCTGGTTCTGTGTGTAGAATTCTAACCGTCATTTCCCTGTGATAACATTTTTAATATTGCATCTTTCAAACAAATCTAGACCAAAAAAGTGACGGCTGTGAATCACCAGATTTCAAGTCTGCTTGACTGTGAAAAAAAATTATTTTGCTACCACCTAATGTCACACTTGCACCAGACTTCAGGATGTAAACAAAAATTTCTCTCCTCAGCCCTCCCTCCTCAACCCTCCCTCCTCAATGAGTGGAACCAATAGATATTTATGTTTATCAGTTGTGCTTTTTCGAGTTATTTACGACTGTCTAGACAAATTACATCAACATGGTGTTCCAATGCTGTGCACAATTGCATGAGCCATCAGAAGAAGGGCTCCAGGGTACATCTTTATCGGTTTCCCGCTGATAAAGAGCGGTGTGAAAAGCAAGTGGCTCCCGACTATGCAGCAAACACTTCATATCAGGCGAGTAGAATTACAGCCATGAAGTATGACCAAATTCTGCACCCGCCCAGCTGTTAGCTGTAGGCATCCAAACATTTATGTACCTTCAGGGCTTCTCCTGTGTAGGGTGATGGAGTGTTGATAAAGTAGTTGAAAAGTCTGGATAAAGCTTGTCTGGTTTCTGCTCAAAATTGGCAAAACTGGCAAACTTTGAGGGAAATATTGTGGGGGTTCAACAGTTCTCTAAATATCTCTCCTGATGTTCAGGAATGAGCCTTTTTGCTATAGCAGACAAAACAACTTGGCCGAACACCGATGATCCAACATCATCTATAGCAGTTGGAGCCCTTCAACAGTCTATTTGCTCTCCATGTTGGAAAAGCCGGGTGGGGGGGGTGTACTCGAGTCTAGTTAGACCACATTGTTGCGCAGAGGCATTTTTAGCCCTCAAATGTGTTTTTTGAATGCATTTCTGAAAAGTCACTGTAGTCTGTCATCTTGGGGGGAATGCAGCACCTATGTGACAATTAGCAAGTACAGTTGTCTCTTTCTAAGTGTGGGGTACCGGTTTCATGTGGCGGAACTCACTTGTGCTAAATGTGCACAGGTGTCCAGACTGACTAAGAGTGAAAAGCTCTGAGCACAGAGGAAGCGCTGCTCAGTTCTCTGTACAGATTAAACCACCAAATCTTTACATAGAAAATAGTTGTCAGCTTATATACAAGTTGAAAATGTCAATTAGAATGTGTTTAATTCATCCATTTGCAGAGCTTCATAACCACAACAGAAGGCCAAAACAACAGGAGTGTGGGCTAAATGAGGCCTGCTGGCCTCAAATTGGGCAGCTCTGGAGTAGAGAGAAAGTTTCAGCTCAGTAAGCAGCCTTCAATCGTATAATAATTTCATGCAAAAAATTTTAAAATGTCTTACATCCTTATCACAACAGATAAGAACTGTAGAATGAAACATGTTGCTCCACAAACTGCTAACAGAGGACACAGTCTGCTGCCGAGGTCACTGTGTGGACTGACCCACAACCACAAAGCCGCGTGGGCAAACATGAGCCTTCTCCTGCACTTCAGTATAAATATGTGCAGGGCAACTGAAGGACACAAAGAAAGATGTGTCTGAGAAAACAAACAGTCACACTCATGTGTTCCTGATCCCTCTGCCTTCATGTGTGTCCCCGCCTCTCCTCCAGCTCACTTTTTCCATGTTTCTTGTGTTCTGAAGCAACACCAGCGGTCACAGTGAATACATGAAAAACAGAAAATCTAACAGCATGAGTCCAAACTCTATAGTTAAAACTAACATATGCAACACATCAAATCAAACTCCACAAACTGAGTATTACCCATTTATGTCAGTATCTGATTATTTGTGTCATTCCCCAACAGACAATTTTGAAAGACTCTTGACACGTTAATTCAAATTCAGACTAACATTAGCACAACTACCACAATTTGTTTGCCAACTTCAAGCGGTTATGAAACTTGGTCTACTTGAGAGGAAAAACATTTAATCCAAGTCAATGCTACTCATTAAATTTTATCTAGCGTTGAGAAGCAAAATAATGGTTTTATGCTTTTTCCTCTTTATCAGCAGAGGGGAGGTGATGGTCTAGTGGTTAAGGTGTTGGGCTTCAGTCCAGAAGATCATGGGTTCAAATCCCCGCCTGACTGGAAAAATCACTCAGGGCCCTTGGGCAAGGCCTTTAATCCCCTATTGCTCCCAGTGTGTAGTGAGCGCCTTGTACATCGCCTTGTGCCCTGACATCAGGGTGAATGTGAGGCATAATTGTAAAGCGCTTTGAGCGTCTGATGCAGATGGAAAAGCGCTATATAAATGCAGTCCATTTACCATTTAGCAGAGAGTTGTGTGTATTCAGGTCATCACAAGTTGCACTTAGGGCGCTTTTCCACTTCACAAAAGTAGCACTACTTGGCTCGACTCTACTCTTTTTTTGCTTTTCCATTAGGGTAGTATCTGGTACCGGGTCCTTTTTTTTAGTACCTGCTTGGGAGCAGTTCCAAGCGAGCTGAGCCGATACTAAAATGTGATGTCAACAGGCTGCCGGCCACTGATTGGTCAGAGAACGTCGTCACTGGACGAGTCATGAGTGCACCGTCCGAGAGGAAAATCAAAACCCGCCATTTTTAAATAGTCACAGCGGCGTTACAGCGACCGCTGTTTTCTTTCGTTTCACTTTACTCGCACAAAACCACACCGTGGTCTGTGGATGAGCTGCGGACGTTTATGTCTGGTGGCAGAGGAGAGAATACGGAGAGGTGGATGAAGCGATCCGAAATGAGGCCGCACTCGGCTCACCGGACATTACAGCAACTCAGAGAACAGCTGAAAAAGCTTAAGTGATTAAAGGACCACAATGACCGGAGTAGGTCGGACTGCAAGGGCTGGAAACGGTTCGACCGCAGGAACGCTATTTACGGACACCGACCGGCGAGCAACGGGAGGCAGGATGACCGCGACTGGGCCACGGCTTTGTTGGAAGCGACGGATGGTAAGTGTTTTTGTGACTGTAGTCTGCTTGAAAGCACAATTTAACATTCCTTATCCCATTGGTGGTGGGAAGCACACTTTAACAAACTAAGATTGTGAGTCAGCAACTTGGTCAGGTGTGAGAAAGCTAAAGCATAACTAACAGGAAGTGTGTCGACAGCATATATAGCATTAGTTCGACCTCAGGGTTCATGCACGTGTTTTCTTCAACTGAGGGAGTTCATACAATCATGAAAACAAATGTTTGTTACAGTGTATTAACTGGTTACCTTCTTCAAAAGGCACATTTGTTGCATCCTAAATGTGTTGCGCGTGTGTGAGTCCCTGTGTCACTTCATCCCTCATGTTACAAAAAAAAAAAAAAAGGCACACAAGTGTCTCATGCCTTATTTTCCACAAATGCAAATTAATCAAGATCCAGAGATTTTAAAAACACTTAGTGTGGGGCCTTAGGAGGCATGTACTTATTCAAGTACTGCTCTAGTTTGAAGGCATTAATACACCAAATTCTGTCTGAAAGAGACAAAACACACACAGCTGTTCTCCTGTTGACTGAAATTAACTCTAGAACCCCAGACTCAGGATGGATCGAATTTCTGCAGAAATATGTGAAAGGGGACGTTCTCTCTCTCTCTCTCTCTCTCTCACACACACACACACGAACAAAAGGATAAGTGAGTGAAACGAGAGCCACATGGCGTTTGGAGGCAGATTTAAAATTGTAAATGTGGGTTTAGCAGCAGAAGAAAACAGTGACATGAAGGAACACATTAGCTGAAGAAAAATGAAGTGCAGGACCTCAACTCCACCTAAAGCTTCACTGCGCACACACACCCCCCCCCCCCCCCCCCCCCCCACACACACACAAGATACCATTTGTTTACTGTGGAAGCAGTAAAAATGAGTCTGCAAACTTCTCCGTCAGTCACTCACACACGCCACATTTGACAAACATAATTGGTGATGTTCCACACATTCAAAATGTTGGGGGGGTTGATAAATTGTGTTACATTGTAAGACTAAATTCTAAACTGTTCCAATGACCAAGCTGATTGTTTTTCTGTATATTGCTTGTATTTTATTTGTTTTTAACGTTCTCTTGATTGTCTATGATGACGTGTGTTGCTGCCTTTCTTGGCCAGGTCACCCTTGTAAAAGAGGTTTCGATCTCAATGGGCTTTTTATCTGGTTAAATTAAAGTTATAATTAAAAAAAGAGACCATCAGGTGCGCAAAAAGGGCAGCAAGGTGGCTTTGTGGTTAGCACCGTTGCGTCACAGCAAGAAGGTTCGATTACTGTTACACTACATTTTTTGTGTGAGTGTGTATGTTTGGCCTTTGGGAGGTGGTTGACATGCAGTTGGAACATGAAGAATGTGGACTAAATGTATAAGCTGTCAGCTATTATGCTTGACTGCACACCAGGCTTTGTTTGTTAAAAGAAGAAAATTCAATAAATAGAGTTGAAAAAAAAAAAATGTCCATAGCTGTGCATGGGTTTGTTTGTCTATATGTGGCCCTGAGACAAACTGGCATCCCGTCCGGGGTGTACTCTGCCTCACACTCTGACTGCTGGGATAGGCTCCAGCCTCCCTGCAACCCTTAATTGGAGTAAGCGGTTGAAGGTGAGTGAGGTGTGCAAAAAAAAACAAAAAAACAAAAAAACCTTGTAAGTAATTCAGTAAGATATTTACCTCTGCCACAGTTTTATTAAATGTCATCAGGTTTTCATGACAGTTGGAGAGACCAGGCTTTGCTAGAATCGATACATTTGTAGCTATACTTTGTAGGATTTAGGAATGCTTATTACCAGAAATGGAATATAGCATTCAGTCATCTGTTCATTAGGATATCATTACCCCAAACAACGAATTCATGTTGTCATGAGTTCAGAATGAGCCCCTTCATATTGGTGTGGGAGCGGAGCCCCTCATGGAGTCCACCATGTTGGTACACTACAGCAGCCCAGAAGGTGCATGCATACTCTTTTTGCTACACAACTGGAAGACTGAGGAGGGGAATCAGTTGTTATACATTGACATCTAGTTGCTAGTGCAGGCTAAGAGGTTTCAACCCCCCCCCCATTAATGAAGGATCAACAATATAGCTCATCAAAATAGAAGGCAGGAGGATGTGAATCCCCGTCCACAAAGAAGCAAAAAAATACAACCCCTGGCAAAAATTATGAAATCACCGGCCTCGGAGGATGTTCATTCAGTTGTTTAATTTTGTAGAAAAAAAAGCAGATCACAGACATGACACAAAACTAAAGTCATTTCAAATGGCAACTTTCTGGCTTTAAGAAACACTATAAGAAATCAGGAAAAAAAAAAATTGTGGCAGTCAGTAACGGTTACCTTTTTAGACCAAGCAGAGGGAAGAAAAAAAAAAATGGAATCACTCAATTCTGAGGAAAAAATTATGGAATCATGAAAAACAAAAGAACGCTCCAACACATCACTAGTATTTTGTTGCACCACCTTTGGCTTTTATAACAGCTTGCAGTCTCTGAGGCATGGACTTAATGAGTGACAAACAGTACTCTTCATCAATCTGGCTCCAACTTTCTCTGATTGCTGTTGCCAGATCAGCTTTACAGGTTGGAGCCTCGTCATGGACCATTTTCTTCAACTTCCAAAGATTTTCAATTGGATTAAGATCCGGACTATTTGCAGGCCATGACATTGACTATGTGTCTTTTTGCAAGGAATGTTTTCACAGTTTTTGCTCTATGGCAAGATGCATTATCATCTTGAAAAATTATTTCACCATCCCCAAACATCCTTTCAATTGATGGGATAAGAAAAGTGTCCAAAATATCAACGTAAACTTGTGCATTTATTGATGATGTAATGACAGCCATCTCGCCAGTGCCTTTACCTGACATGCAGCCCCATATCATCAATGACTGTTGAAATTTACATGTTCTCTTCAGGCAGTCATCTTTATAAACCTCATTGGAACGGCACCAAACAAAAGTTCCAGCATCATCACCTTGCCCAATGCAGATCCGAGATTCATCACTGAATATGACTTTCATCCAGTCATCCACAGTCCACGATTGCTTTTCCTTAGCCCATTGTAACCTTGTTTTTTTCTGTTTGTGGTGTTAATGATGGCTTTCGTTTAGCTTTTCTGTATGTAAATCCCATTTCCTTTAGGCGGTTTCTTACAGTTCGGTCACAGACGTTGACTCCAGTTTCCTCCCATTCATTCCTCATTTGTTTTGTTGTGCATTTGATTTTTGAGCCATATTGCTTTAAGTTTTCTGTCTTGACGCTTTGATGTCTTCCTTGGTCTACCAGTATGTTTGCCTTTAACAACCTTCCCATGTTTGTATTTGGTCCAGAGTTTAGACACAGGTGACTGAACAACTAACATCTTTTGCAACATTGCGTGAAGATTTACTCTCTTTTAAGAGTTTGATAATCCTCTCCTTTGTTTCAATTGACATCTCTTGTGTTGGAGCCATGATTCATGTCAGTCCACTTGGTGCAGCAGCTCTCCAAGGTGTGATCACTCCTTTTTAGATGCAGACTAATGAGCAGATCTGATTTGATGCAGGTGTTAGTTTTGGGGATGAAAATTTACAGGGTGATTCCATAATTTATTCCTCAGAATTGAGTGATTACATATTTTTTTCCCCTCTGCTTGGTCTAAAAAAGTAACCGTTACTGACTTCCACAATTTTTTTTTCCTGATTTCTAATAGTGTTTCTTAAAGCCAGAAAGTTGCCATTTTAAATGACTTTAATTTTGTGTCATGTCTGATCTGTTTTTTTTTCTACAAAATTAAACAACTGAATGAACATCCTCCGAGGTCGGTGATTCCATAATTATTGCCAGGGGTTGTATGAAGAAACTGGCAGACAAAACAATACGCAACCTCACCACGACTGTACAAAATTCTACACTAACTTTAAATGTATCAGCAGATTCTGATGAAGGAGGCAGAGGAAGCAAATAGTGTTATTTTAACAGATCATCTCACACTGTTCCAATAAACAGAGAGCTACTTAGAGGTCACTGCTCAAAGTTTAAACTCAATACAGAAAAGCTTTTCCAGAGCCAACACTGCCTGTTTCCACATACACTAGACGAAAGGGGGGGCAACCCAACCTCATTTCACTATATGAAAATAAAGCAGGAAACTAACCGGCAGCCTTTGCATGTTGGACAGTGAGTTGTGTCAGTGTTTGCGCAAGCAGCTACAGGAACCAATTACCTTCAGAGAAATGCCTTTATTTGAATGGATGCAAATGTTTTCGAAACTAGAATCATTTTGCAGTTTTGTTGTCAGAAACAGTTTTCCCCAGAAGCCAGATTCTGGCATCGAGGCTGCTGCAGATTAGGCAGTGTCAGTAACAGTAAAGCCCCCGTCACACGGCAGTAACGAAGGACACCAAAGCCAAAACGAAACAAGGAATCTGGACTTACACTGACTTTTGGAGACATCGTTTAACAGCTGTCCTTCCTGTAGCTCAGGGGTGGCCAAGTTCGGTCCTTGAGAGCCACCTTCCTGACACTCTTAGTTGTCTCCCTGCTCCAACACACCTGAATCCAATGAAAGACTCGTTAGCGGACTTTTAATGAGCCTTTCATTGGATTCAGGTGTGTTGGAGCAGGGAGACAACTAAGTGTCAGGAAGGTGGCTCTCGAGGACCGAACTTGGCCACCCCTGCTGTAGCTGGTGCTTCATCAGAATTTTCAAACTTGAAAAATGTGAAAAACGAATCCTGACGACAATTTCAACTCATTCATATTCTATTTTGCTTTCTGTCTTGACGGTTCCTCATCATTTGTGTAGTTCCCGTACAGTCAGCATTACGTTTGTCGTCCAACCTCCCAAGTCCGATGTCTTGCACAAACATTGACGATATCGGAACGATCAATAACTAAAGATCCAACGAGCTGAACATGACTCGTCCATGTATAAGATGAAAAGCAACGTTTTCATACAGAAACAATAGCGGCAAGAATGTTTGATCAACTACTTTAACTATTTATGCACATTACAGCCACAGATGGCTGCAATGTGCGTGCACATGTAGTGAAGACAAACCTGTTAAGACAACGCAGCTGCGGGTGGCTGTGGAAAGCACAGACTCGCTGCAGAAATGATCACAACGTCAAGATTGCAGTTTTCTTTGTTTTTCCTTTTGTTAGTTGCGGTTTTGTTTCGTTCTTTTATGCGCTGTGGACTCCAAAGGCTTTTTGGTGATGGGAGAGGTACAGGCTCATTCGTGCACTTTTCCCTTGACGGTTTGTGGCTTTGTGACTTTTCATTCGTTCAGCTAACACCGTGTGCCGTGTGAACGGGCCATAACACTACGCAGAGGAAGGAGCATCTCGTAGACTATTCTTCACTGTTGTGTCTGATGAGTGACTCAGCTCATACTCGTTTAAAGATTAGGAGGGTTTGTGGTGGCATAAAAAGAAAAATAAATTATCCACCAGGAGATGTGTACCACCTCAAGTATCTACATGCAAATATCTCTACAGATTCCTGATAAACCAGCTGTACGTTTCCTTATATACAAATATAAAACCTATTTTATTAATAAGCATTGACAATACTGGAAAAATATTTCAGTTCAGGTTAAACCAATTTGCCATGGCCTTAAAAGACATTTAAACAAATGTTTAAAGAAGGTAAAACTGGTTTAAAGTGTTAATTTGTTGCTGAATATTTTGTACATTTCCTACAACTTTTATTGCTGATTTTTTTTAACTACACATTTAATGTCTTTTTAAAAATGTTTGAAAAAAACTGTCAAATAATCAAAGCAGTTCAAATCAATGTTAAGACTCATTTAATACCACAACAAAACCTGCTGTCTGATTTAAGCTGATTTTTGTTCAAGTCGTACTTTTTTTTTTCCAAGTTCATGCTTTAAATTCACGTCACGGTAGATCTAGACATTTAAGAAAATAAGCTCATTTCAAGCTACATGCAACGTCACAACCACACATTGAGGGAGACAAAGAAACAGCCTGCTTTGGCTGAATTAATATAAAATCCTTTCCATAGGGATGTGTGTAGTTACAATTTGTTTGAGCTTTAGGACACAACCTCTGTTAAACAATTTTTCTGATTTTGTCCATTTCTATGGGAAAACAGGCAGCAACTCTGCACCTCAGTTGAAGACCTTCACTTTTCTACAGCCAAGTTTAAACATAATCCTTTCTGGAGGGCTGTGTCAAGGCGTTACTGTGACATTTGAACTTTAGAATGCAACCGCATAAATCTGTAAACAGTTTCTCTAGTACATTTATGTGCAGAAAGTGTCACTTTCTCAACAACAACCATGCCTGGTTGTCATTTTGCTTCATCCATCCCAGGGGTGCCGTAAAGAGGAGAATAAGGAGAAGAATTCTAGGGGCACATGACTTACAGGAGCCCAGAAAGACCCCTAATACAATTATAAGACTGTCAAAATAATGAGGGTGGCCCAGTAAGATTTCTTTTCATGGAGCGAAAAAAATCCCTGGCAGCGCCCCTGTCCATCTAAAAGGTGACAGACATCTAGATAGTAAGCAAACCGGAACTGCTTTTTGGATTGATCTGGTGCATCAAAGAACAGATTTTTATGTTTGTTCTGATCATATCCTCTTAATGTAGTGAGTCTTAAGATTTAAGTTATATTAAATAGGAGGGGATGGACTCTGCTCTCCAGCCAGCCATTCACACAAGTGCATTTTTTTTTCTTTTTCTTTGAGTACAATCCTATGCTTTGGAAATGTCTAGGAATAAACTGAAATGTTTTTCCTTGTTAAATTGCTTCAACAGCTAATCATCAAAACAATTCTGCTGCACAGATTATTTCTGTTATCCTACAGGTCAAAAGGCAAAGAAGGATGGATCTGGTCCTGACACATGCACACGTAAACCACACCAAAAGTGACCTCAACATTGAACACATCACAAATACACCAGGTTTTGCACCAAAGCCCAGATGTTTGGGTGGGGGGGGCAGGGAAGTCAAATCCCCCCCAACACCACACCCACAAGCTGATGGTGGGTGGCATGCTTTGTCAGCATCCGTGAAACAGTTGCACTCATGGCCTGATGTGAACGCACACTACTGTAGCCAGTGCATCTTATCTGTGTGTCTCCTGTTGTCCAGCAGGCCTGAACGGAGGCGGAAAGCAGCTGGGGCAGAAACAGCGAGCCACAGCCTTTGTTCTGATCCAAACACACAAACACAAGCAGGGCGAATGTGAACGACCTCCACACTGAACACACTGTTCACTTGGTGACCACAGCTGACACAGTGTGAACAAACTGCAGATAAACTACACTGCTGGAGAATCCTGTATGTATAATAGGGACATTTTGATCTCACTGCAACACACACAAAAAAAAAAACACCATTTAAAAATAACTATAGCAGGCAGCCTCCTCACGTTCTTACAAAGAGAGTGAACGGACATAATGCCACCGTCTCACTTCTTCAAGCTGACTTCAATGCAGACCCTGCGCCACGAGGGGGCGACGCCCCCTCACGTCATTAACCCCACCCCCTCGGATGTGAGAGTTATCAAAAAATAAATAGAAAAACAAATACTGGAAAATATAGCAAAATGTTATTAAATAATATAAAGTATTTAACAAATAAATCAAATTAATGAACTAAAGTAATTAATTTTAAAACAAACGGATATGGCGTGTCTGTGTTCAAGTGATTTGATAGGTTGAGGGTTGCGCTTGTCAGTGCGGCAGAGGGCAAGGATCCTGAGTCCAGCGATTATGGCAAGGTGAACGAACTAAAGCATGCTCGATTTATTCAAGCAGTGTCAGAGCTGGAGTTCCTGGGATTCGTCAAGTCCACCAAACAAAAGGCAGATCATGCCGCACGACTCACTTGGGGAGGGTGTTAATGCTGCGTTTACACATCAATCAATCAATTCAATCAATTTTATTTATATAGCGCCAAATCACAACAAACAGTTGCCCCAAGGCGCTTTATATTGTAAGGCAAGGCCATACAATAATTACATAAAAACCCCAACGGTCAAAACGACCCCCTGTGAGCAAGCACTTGGCGACAGTGGGAAGGAAAAACTCCCTTTTAACAGGAAGAAACCTCCAGCAGAACCAGGCTCAGGGAGGGGCAATCTTCTGCTGGGACTGGTTGGGGCTGAGGGAAAGAACCAGGAAAAAGACATGCTGTGGAGGGGAGCAGAGATCAATCACTAATGATTAAATGCAGAGTGGTGCATACAGAGCAAAAAGAGAAAGAAACACTGAGTGCATCATGGGAACCCCCCAGCAGTCTAAGTCTATAGCAGCATAACTAAGGGATGGTTCAGGGTCACCTGATCCAGCCCTAACTATAAGCTTTAGCAAAAAGGAAAGTTTTAAGCCTAATCTTAAAAGTAGAGAGGGTGTCTGCCTCCCTGATCTGAATTGGGAGCTGGTTTCACAGGAGAGGAGCCTGAAAGCTGAAGGCTCTGCCTCCCATTCTACTCTTACAAACCCTAGGAACTACAAGTAAGCCTGCAGTCTGAGAGCGAAGCGCTCTATTGGGGTGATATGGTAGTATGAGGTCCCTAAGATAAGATGGGACCTGATTATTCAAAACCTTATAAGTAAGAAGAAGAATTTTCAATTCTATTCTATAATTAACAGGAAGCCAATGAAGAGAGGCCAATATGGGTGAGATATGTTCTCTCCTTCTAGTCCCTGTTAGTACTCTAGCTGCAGCATTTTGAATTAACTGAAGGCTTTTCAGGGAACTTTTAGGACAACCTGATAATAATGAATTACAATAGTCCAGCCTAGAGGAAATAAATGCATGAATTAGTTTTTCAGCATCACTCAGACAAGACCTTTCTAATTTTAGAGATATTGCATAAATGCAAAAAAGCAGTCCTACATATTTGTTTAATATGCACTTTGAATGACATATCCTGATCAAAAATGACTCCAAGATTTCTCACAGTATTACTAGAGGTCAGGGTAATGCCATCCAGAGTAAGGATCTGGTTAGACACCATGCTTCTAAGATTTGTGGGGCCAAGTACAATAACTTCAGTTTTATCTGAGTTTAAAAGCAGGAAATCAGAGGTCATCCATGTCTTTATGTCTGTAAGACAATCCTGCAGTTTAGCTAATTGGTGTGTGTCCTCTGGCTTCATGGATAGATAAAGCTGGGTATCATCTGCATAACAATGAAAATTTAAGCAATGCCGTCTAATAATACTGCCTAAGGGAAGCATGTATAAAGTGAATAAAATTGGTCCGAGCACAGAACCTTGTGTAACTCCATAATTAACCTTAGTCTGTGAAGAAGATTCCCCATTTACATGAACAAATTGTAATCTATTAGATAAATATGATTCAAACCACCGCAGCGCAGTGCCTTTAATACCTATGGCATGCTCTAATCGCTGTAATAAAATTTTGTCAACAGTATCAAAAGCAGCACTGAGGTCTAACAGAACAATCTAAGGTATTCAAATGGACTGTAATAACATTGAAGCGTGCCACCCCCTGCCCAGGAGAGAGGATGGAGACAAGCGAGCAGTTATAATGAGGTTTGTCAACAGAAAACATAAAATGGCATTGTTAAAACAGGGACGGAAACTTAAAGGAACAAACGTATTCATCAATGAACATCTGACCAAAAGAAACGCAGACATCGCCAGGAAAGCTCGTTTCTTAAAAAAGCAGGGAAAAATTCAACAGACATGGACATCCAACTGCAAAACATTTATCAAATTGAATGGAACACCAGAACAAGCGAAGGTTATGGTAATCAGGAACATCGAGGATCTGGACAAATACGACCAATAAGGTATGAGGACACAAACATCACAACACCATGACACAGACCAGAGGAACCTATTCATCTACTACATCATCTACATCTGGAGACAAGAAGGATATAACTCAAAGGATTGCTGATCATGGAAAAGTAGAACTGAGAACATTTAAATACACAGACCACAATGTACTGGACTTGGAGCACGATATAGACCCGGACAATAATTTCTTCTCAAATATCAATGACAGTTGTTGCTATTATACAGATGAACAGTTTAATCGGATCATTAAAACGGATAACAAATTATCAATAATCCATTTCAACAGCAGAAGTCTATATGCAAACTTTAACAACATTAAAGAATATTTAAGTCAATTTAAAAAAATATTTAACATAATTGCTATATCAGAAACATGGATCAATGAAGATAAAGGAATGGATTTTGAACTGGATGGATATGAATTTAATTGTGTAAACAGAAAGAATAAGAGTGGAGGAGGAGTGGCTGTGTATGTGGATAAGAACATGGATTATAAAATAGTAGACAATATGACAACTGTGATTGATAACTTATTAGAATGTATAACTATTGAAATATGTGAAGAAAAAAGCAAAAATGTATTAGTCAGCTGTATATATAGAGCACCAGGATCTAGTATTGAAACATTCACTGACTGTATGGGAAAAATGTTCTCAAAAACTAATCAAAAAACTGTGTTCATTTGTGGTGACTTAAATATTGATCTGCTCAATCCAAATAAGCATAAAATAACAGATGAATTTATCAGTATAATGTACAGTATGAGTTTATATCCAAAAATCACCAGGCCAAGCAGAATTACATCCCATAGTGCCACCTTAATTGATAATATATTCAGCAATGATATTGAGAATAACACTGAGTGGATTATTAATCAATGACATTAGTGATCATCTACCAGTTTTCATCGTTTATAATAGAAACCATCGGCGGAATCAGCCAGAGGAGAAAATAAAATATAGGCGAGTGCGGACAGAGGAAAACATGAACACACTAAAGAAGGATTTACAGGAGCAAAACTGGGAAAAGGTATACAGTGAGTGATGTTGATAGTGCATATGAAACTTTTTTACAAATATTTACATCATTATATGATAAAAATTGTCCAATTAAGACTACAGAAAACAAAAAATCCAAGCTTGACCATGGATGACGAAAGGGTTACGAAATGCATGTAATAAGAAAAATACACTGTATAGAGAATTCATAAAACTAAAGACTAAAGAGGCAGAAAATAGATATAAGAAATACAAAAATAGATTAATATTATACGGGTATGTAGGAAGGAATATTATAGTAACATATTATATAATAACAAAAACAATATTAAAGGAATATGGGATATATTAAATAGCATTATCAAAAATGGTAAAAAAACAGAGTTACCCTCAGTATTTCATTGATAATAATGTCAAGAAGGAAAATAAGGATGAGGTAGTCAACGGTTTTAATAATTCTTTTGTAAATATTGGACCAAGCTTGGCAGAAAAAATTCCCAATTCCCAACCTGAGGATTGGGATAATAACCTCATAGAAAGAAATCCCTGTTCAATGTTCCTCACAGCAGTGGATGGAAAAGAAATTATAGACATTGTGAATAATTGTAAATATAAAACATCTACCGATTTAAATGAAATTGATATGGTGGTGGTAAAACAGGTCATTGAATGGATTGTAGAACCATTAACATACATCTGTAACTTATTTCAAACCGGTAAATTTCCCAATCAAATGAAAATAGCTAAGGTTGTGCCGCTGTATAAGACGGGATAGACACCACTTCACAAATTATAGACCTGTTTCTTTGCTTCCACAATTTTCCAAATTAGAAAAGTTATTCAATAATAGATTAGACAAATTCATAAATAAACATAAATTACTTACTGATAGTCAATATGGATTCAGAGCACATAGTTCATCACTTGCATTAATAGAATCAGTTGAGGAGATTACAAATGCCATAGACCACAAATTACATTCAGTGGAATATTTATAGACCTTAAAAAGGCTTTTGATACAATCAATCATGACATATTAATCAATAAACTTGATCAGTATGGGATTAGGGGGTTGGTGTTGCACTGGGTGAGAAGCTACTTAAGTAACAGAAAACAGTTTGTGAAGTTGGGGGAATATACATCATGCTTGGACAATGCTTGTGGCGTCCCACAGGGGTCAGTATTGGGTCCAAAACTGTTTCTAATTTATATAAATGATATTGTCAATGTTTCCAAAATATTAAAATTATTATTTGCAGATGACAAGCATTTTTTGTTCGGGGGGGATTTGCAGGAGTTACTGAGGAAGATCAGTATAGAAATGGGAAAATTGAAAATATGGTTTGACAGAAACAAATTATCATTAAACTTAAGTAAAACAAAATACATGTTATTTGGCTATTGTAATACAGACATACAGGTTCAGTTACAAGTCGAGGGGGTAGATATTGAAAGGGTACATGAAAATAAGTTTCTGGGGGTGATAATAGATAAGAAACTGGAAGACTCATAAAATATATACAAAGTAAACTGTCAAGAAGCATTTCAGTTCTAAACAAAGCGAAACATTCTGGACCACAACTCACTCTGCATTCTTTACTGCTCACTGGTTTTACCATATTTACAGTACTGTGCAGAGGTATGGGGTAATACTTATAAAGGTACAACACAATCACTATCAGTAATGCAGAAAAGAGCTATAAGAATTATTCATAATACTGGCTATAGAGATCATACAAATCCACTATTTTTACAATCCAAATTCTTAAAATTCACAGACTTGGTTCATTTTCAAACAGTACAAATCGTGTATAAAGCAATAAACAATTTACTTCCAGCAAATATTAAAAATATGTTTAACAGATCAGGGGATTGCAGTCTGAGGGGGAAATTTAATTTAAAGCATCAGTGGGCACGAACAACATTAAAAGGTTTCTGTATTTCTGTCTGTGGGGTGAGGATGTGGAACAGATTGAGAGTGGGGCTCAAGCAATGTCCAAGCATGAACCAGTTCAAACAGCGGTACAAAAATATGTTTTTTTCTAGGTATAGGGAGGAGGAAGGGTAATGAGGGTTAAGGTGTTTTTGTTTTTTTGCTTCGGCTTGTAAATATATATATATATATACTCAACAAAAATATAAACGCAACACTTTTGGTTTTGCTCCCATTTTGTATGAGATGAACTCAAAGATCTAAAATTTTTTCCACATACACAATATCACCATTTCCCTCAAATATTGTTCACAAACCAGTCGAAATCTGTGATAGTGAGCACTTCTCCTTTGCTGAGATAATCCATCCCACCTCACAGGTGTGCCATATCAAGATGCTGATTAGACACCATGATTAGTGCACAGGTGTGCCTTAGACTGCCCACAATAAAAGGCCACTCTGAAAGGTGCAGTTTTGTTTTATTGGGGGGGATACCAGTCAGTATCTGGTGTGACCACCATTTGCCTCATGCAGTGCAACACATCTCCTTCACATCATCCGTGAAGAGAACACCTCTCCAACGTGCCAAACGCCAGCGAATGTGAGCATTTGCCCACTCAAGTCAGTTACGACGACGAACTGGAGTCAAGTCGAGACCCCAATGAGGACGACGAGCATGCAGATGAGCTTCCCTGAGACGGTTTCTGACAGTTTGTGCAGAAATTCTTTGGTTATGCAAACCGATTGTTTCAGCAGCTGTCCGAGTGGATGGTCTCAGACGATCTTGGAGGTGAACATGCTGGATGTGGAGGTCCTGGGCTGGTGTGGTTACACGTGGTCGGCGGTTGTGAGGCTGGTTGGATGTACTGCCAAATTCTCTGAAACGCCTTTGGAGACAGCTTATGGTAGAGAAATGAACATTCAATACACGAGCAACAGCTCTGGTTGACATTCCTGCTGTCAGCATGCCAATTGCACGCTCCCTCAAATCTTGCGACATCTGTGGCATTGTGCTGTGTGATAAAACTGCACCTTTCAGAGTGGCCTTTTATTGTGGGCAGTCTAAGGCACACCTGTGCACTAATCATGGCGTCTAATCAGCATCTTGATATGGCACACCTGTGAGGTGGGATGGATTATCTCAGCAAAGGAGAAGTGCTCACTATCACAGATTTAGACTGGTTTGTGAACAATATTTGAGGGAAATGGTGATATTGTGTATGTGGAAAAAGTTTTAGATCTTTGAGTTCATCTCATACAAAATGGGAGCAAAACCAAAAGTGTTGCGTTTATATTTTTGTTGAATATATATATATATATATATATATATATATATATATATATATATATATATATATATATATATATATATATATATATATATATATATATATATATATATATATATATATATATATATCGGTTTAGGTGTGTAGGAATCTATGTGTATATGTGGCAAAGGGTATTACTGGTTGTGGAGAAGAAGGGGTAGGGATAAATAAGCTGATGCTTCACGCTACCCCTTTTCGGACATGTTGGGTACACAGTAGGAACTTTTTTGTTGTTGTCTTTACTGATCTATCTTGTAATTGTTGTATCAAATGTTCGAAATAAATAGTTTTCATTCATTCAACAAGCACAGAGATGAGTCCACTGTCTGAGGCCATAAGATCATTTGTAACCTTCACTAATGCAGTTTCTGTACTATGATGAATTCTAAAACCTGACTGAAACTCTTCAAATAGACCATTCCTCTGCAGATCAGTTAGCTGTTTTACAACTACCCTTTCAAGAATTTTTGAGAGAAAAGGAAGGTTGGAGACTGGCCTATAATTAGCTAAGATAGCTGGGTCAAGTGATGGCTTTTTAAGTAATGGTTTAATTACTGCCACCTTAAAAGCCTGTGGTACATAGCCAACTAATAAAGATAGATTGATCATATTTAAGATCGAAGCATTAAATAATGGTAGGGCTTCCTTGAGCAGCCTGGTAGGAATGGGGTCCAATAGACATGTTGATGGTTTGGATGAAGTAACTAATGAAAATAACTCAGACAGAACAATCGGAGAGAAAGAGTCTAACCAAATACCGGCATCACTGAAAGCAGCCAAAGATAACGATACGTCTTTGGGATGGTTATAATTTTTCTCTAATAGTTAGGCACTTCTGATTTAAAGCTCTCTTTTTCAGAGGAGCTACAGCATCCAAAGTTGTCTTCAATGAGGATGTAAAACTATTGACGAGATACTCTATGTCAGAGTTTAGGTAGCTACTCTGCACTGTGTTGGTATATGGCATTAGAGAACATAAAGAAGGAATCATATCCTTAAACCTAGTTACAGCGCTTTCTGAAAGACTTCTAGTGTAATGAAACTTATTCCCCACTGCTGGGTAACCCATCAGAGTAAATGTAAATGTTATTAAGAAATGATCAGACAGAAGGGAGTTTTCAGGGAATACTGTTAAGTCTTCAATTTCCATACCATAAGTCAGAACAAGATCTAAGATATGATTAAAGTGGTGGGTGGACTCATTTACATTTTGAGCAAAGCCAATAGAGTCTAATAATAGATTAAATGCAGTGTTGAGGCTGTCATTCTCAGCATCTGTGTGGATGTTAAAATCGCCCACTATAATTATCTTATCTGAGCTAAGCACTAAGTCAGACAAAAGGTCTGAAAATTCACAGAGAAACTCACAGTAACGACCAGGTGGACGATAGATAAATAAAACTGGATTTTGGGACTTCCAATTTGGATGGACAAGACTAAGAGTCAAGCTTTCAAATGAATTAAAGCTCTGTCTGGGTTTTTGATCAATTAATAAGCTGGAATGGAAGATTGCTGCTAATCCTCCGTCTTGGCCCGTGCTACGAGTATTCTGGCAGTTAGTGTGACTCGGGGGAGTTGACTCATTTAAACTAACATTCATCCTGTTGTAACCAGGTTTCTGTAAGGCAAAATAAATCAATATGTTGATCAATTATTATATCATTTACTAACAGGGACTTAATGTTTAATAGACCACATTTAACTGTTTTAGTCTGTGGTGCAGTTGAAGGTGCTATATTATTTTTTCTTTTTGAATTTTTATGCTTAAATAGATTTTTGCTGGTTATTGGTGGTCTGGGAGCAGGCACCGTCTCTACTGGGATGGGGTAATGAGGGGATTGCAGGGGGAGAGAAGCTGCAGAGAGGTGTGTAAGACTATAACTCTGCTTCCTGGTCCCAACCCTGGATAGTCACGGTTTGGAGGATTTAAGAAAATTGGCCAGATTTCTAGAAATGAGAGCTGCTCCATCCAAAGTGGGATGGATGCCGTCTCTCCTAACAAGACCAGGTTTTCCCCAGAAGCTTTGCCAATTATCTATGAAGCCCACCTCATTTTTGACACCACTCAGCCAGCAATTCAAGGAGAACATGCGGCTAAACATGTCACTCCCGGTCCGATTGGGGAGGGGCCCAGAGAAAACTACAGAGTCCGACATTGTTTTTGCAAAGTTACACACCGATTTAATGTTAATTTTAGTGACCTCCGATTGGCGTAACCGGGTGTCATTACTGCTGACGTGAATTACAATCTTACCAAATTTGCGCTTAGCCTTAGCCAGCAGTTTCAAATTTCCTTCAATGTCACCTGCTCTGGCCCCCGGAAGACAATTGACTATGGTTGCTGATGTCGCTAACTTCACATTTCTCAAAACAGAGTCGCCAATAACCAGAGTTTGATCCTCGGCGGGTGTATCGTCGAGTAGGGAAAAACGGTTAGAAATGTGAACGGGTTGACGGTGTACACGGGGCTTCTGTTTAGAACTACGCTTCCTCCTCACAGTCACCCAGTCGGCCTGCTTCCCGGCTGCTCGGGATCTGCCAGAGGGAAACTAACGGCGGCTAAGCTACCTTGGTCCGCACCGACTACAGGGGCCTGGCTAGCTGTAGAATTTTCCACGGTGCGGAGCCGAGTCTCCAATTCACCCAGCCTGGCCTCCAAAGCTACGAATAAGCTACACTTACGAGGTGAATTGTCTCCACACACACACACACACACACACCCACCCATATTCATCCAACCGAATTCAGATTGCTCCAGTTTTTCAGAAGAACTTTGTGACTGCATGCGTAGCTGGGCTCTGTGCCATGGAGTAGCGCACATGCCCAAATGCGCTGTGTTTGCGCTTGTGATGGAGGGCTGTATGTGAGGTTAATCTACTGTCTCGTGTCGTTTCTCAGATCAGTTGTTGGTTTGGTTTTGTGGTATGCAGGAGATCACTTGACCGAGGGTCTATATGTTCAAATAATTAAAAAAAATACTGTCATCACTCTTTACTCTTAGTCATTCTCTTACAACGGTGTAGCCTAAATACATGAGCTTTCCAGGAGCGCACCCAATTCATTACACACGCTCAGAGGCATGTCCCCTCCAGTGCACACGACCCCGCCCCCCGTGATAAACTCATCGCCCCCTTAATATTTTTTTTCTGGCACCGGGCTTGCTTCAATGTCAGTCTTAACACCTCCAGTGCCAAAAACACTGATGAGACTTTCAGTCTACAGCAACACCACAGACACTCAAAACCAAGATGTTATTTGCTGTATTCATTTGAAAAATATGAAGTCATTTGATCATTGCAAACTACTTTTACATGTCATACTGGCAACAAGAGGTGGCGTTAAACACTCAAATCGGGTTCCGATACAGATAATTTGCGGATCGGAATTTCCCGATCCAACCTGCGAGGGTTTTCCGATACCGGAGAGTCGGTGAAACTTCTGCCATGCTGCCTGCTCTCTGCTGTGTTTATTGCTGAGCAGGGGGGGGGGGTTGTCTGAGCTGAAGCCAAGCTGTTTTATACGCACCGCAGCCGAGAGATTTAAGCCTCCAGTAACAGCAAATTTCCGCCCAGCTCTCGGGTTCAAATGGTCTGTGCCGCCGAGCATGGATTTTCCAAAAAATTAGCTGAATTGTTACTGAAAATCAGCCACTTCAACATCTCAAGGCTGTAAAATGCTTGAACAGCAGCTCAGAGCACAGCTGAGGAGGACAGCTGAACATAGATTTACTTTCTCTCTGCTGAACGGGAAAAAAACCCACCAAAATCCTTCAGTGTCTCCCCAGAGTTACTCCCTTGAGTGTCCCTGATTATAACATTTAGAAATGTATGGTTTATTTTACAGTTGAAAGGCTTAGTGTTTGCTCAGCAAGAAAACTGCAAGCAAGGGAGAGAGAGAGAGAGAGAGAGAAAGAGGACTTTTTTGCTCCAACACTTGCTTTGACAATGTAAACATGTTTTCCATGTCAATAAAGCTCCATCGAAATTGAGAAGGAGAGAGAGTGCCATCTTTACTCTTTTAAGTCTATAAATGATGATTTCACCAAAACATCTAATCTAGGCTTCCACTTTAGATGTACCTTCTGGCAAATTATAACTGAACTTTCATGTCTTTTCAAGAAAATCATCCTCTAAACAATTAATCATGAAGCTGTATAACTGGGAATACAAAATATCTGCATAAAATAAACTCAGCTCTGGTATCAGATTGGAAAAGTATCAGTATCGGCAGATATCCAAGTTCAGGTATCGAACTGGAAGTGAAAAAAAAAAGTGGATCGGTGCATCCCTACTCTTGAAAGGTGTGCACCTCAGGTTAGTCTCATACAATTTACACTTCTCTATACAAACAAAATCACCACAAGAACCAGCATACACCATTCACACATCTATTTACATTTCTGCCAGAAGCTCTTGCAGTTCCTATCTCATAGTTGCATCCATTTCAAAACATTGAGGGAGTTATTGTGACACATGCAGACAGTGCCCCCCAGAAAAAACTTACTTCAGTAGAACCATATTATTTTCACTTCTCAAAAGTACTGCAAGAGATTTATAAGTAGCAGAATCACACCACGCCGTGCCATGAAAATTCAGTAAGGTATATCATATATTATATTCCAATTCTAAGGTGGAACTATGCCAGTATACAAAGGTATATCTAAATATCTAAAAAAGGTAGAGTAAAATAGGAGTGTAGAAAAGACAGTAGAGCCACGTAGGTGCCTGGTCTTGAGAACCAGGGATGGTAGGTTGAAAAGCTTTTTTATCCCATGGGAACTTTCCCTACCTACCCAAGTGGCTCAAGAAAAAAAGTATATATGGGACATTCCATAATTAGAGGACATGTTGGCATATACACTTAAAAATAAATCTTCAGTTTTAGCATCTTATGTTGTATATTTAAGAAATATGGGTCATAAACTACTAAATTATATGATTTGTCAAGCTCAGCCATCAACTGTACTTTTTCCACTGCATATGTTTTATTTGCTGTGTGTATGTATCCGCGCAACCCTGTTACAAATACAATATGGTCTGGAAAAAGGATATCTAAAAATATTTTTCAGTAAAGCCTATTTCATTCAATAAAGGAAGTAAGTTTACCCTGAATAGTCAGAATTTTAGGCAAGACTATTGATATACATTATATATGTTAATCTGATTAACTATTAATGTCTAAAATATCTGATATTCCAACAGTGACATATGGTTTGTTGAATTTCCCAGTGTCTATTCTCAAATACATTGTGCATATAATCATTAGAGCTGTTCTAAGGACAATAGATTTAATTTGTGTTATGACAAAATTATGTACCATTATTTACCATTACTTTAATAAAAATGCTTTTGTAACAGGGTTGCAAATTGAGTTGCAACATTATTGCTCAGATGAACTTTAGATAAACAGATACTTTAGATAAACACCCAGTGACACATTTAATATTTTATTTTTTAATATTTTTATAGTTTATTTTTGAAATATGTAAAATATGTAAATATTTTAATAATATAAAAGATATTCATATGTAAATACATTAAAGTACACAAATTAATTTTTATCATTTAGCTAAACATCTTTAACCATAAACACTGTTAACTATGATAATAACCATGTTGTAACAGGGTTGAGTGTAACAGGGTTGCAAATCAACGCTAATACAGCATCTACCTAATGAACAAAAGCTAGCTGCTTAATTTAGCTTTTTTTTTACCAAGGTCAAGGACCAATGTAGTTTTACAACTACAGAAAAATTTTAAATTATTCAACATTATTCTTAAACTATGAGTAACAGGGTTGAGTGGTTTAGCTTTACGCCCTCAGTTAACCCATAAAAGTTTGAAAATATATCAAAGATGCAAGAGGGCACTCATCTTTGGTCAACCCATGGATTTTGAAAATGTTTGGATGATGTAATATGACATTTTAACCCTTCATCAGCCAGGCAAAAATGGTATGGGTAACAGGGTTGCTTGCACATTCAGGGACACAGCTTCATAGCACAATAAATAGTATTCAAAATATGTTTTATTCTTTTGTATGCTTTTTACAGGTACAAAAGATTCATGTAATGAAAATACAACAAGACAATTCAAGATTTATTTTCGATATTTAAAATGATGTAAAAGCGAGGTGGGGACAAGAGAAAAAACTCATTTTTAGGGGTATTTTACACCTATTCAGTATATTTAATTATGTAAAGAATTTCTTTGCAGCAAATTATTCTATTCTGCTTTATGACAGTTTAATTGGCAGGTTATGAGATATATTTTGTTATTTTGGACTAAAGTATTTTAAATATCAGGTGGGAGACAGTAAATGTTCTCTAATTCTGGAATGTCTCAAATAATAAGACATAAGAAGGGTAAGACATCACAGGAGAAGATTGTAGTATAGGTAATTTAGTATGTAGACTAGTAGTAAAATCAAATATAGTTAGTAGGCTAAGCTATAGAAGCAGAAGCTATGAGTGTACTGGTATCTATCTAAAGTGTTAGCATACTAAAGGATAATAAAACGTATAATCATTATGCTATGTTTTATATCCACTTCTCTTCTGTGTCAGACCAGGAAAAACTGAAGTGGTATGTTCTCTGCTTACAGCTGTGTTTTAGTGTGTGCTGTGGAAAGCCACTGGCTATTTATGTTCCCAAAAAAATAATTTTGCTGTGTGCGCACGTGTGACTGCACTCACAGCCACCTCTTCAGTCAAAGCAAAGGTCACGAAGCACATTAAATGTTCAAAGCACGCTTCAATGGGATGTCAACTTGTGTCATCTAAGCTACGATACCCAATTATCAATCAAGAACAAATAATTCACCGTTTGATATCTGTGCTGCTAACTGGAGGTTTTTCTAGCTGAAACCACTCTTCAAAAAGCTACAATTCAAAATGACTATTGCAGGCTAAAATCAAAAGAAGAAGAAGAAGAAGTGGTCTGAAGTAATCTACGATATCTAGTTATTGATAACATTAAATATCACGCCAACGTTTGGTGATCCACTGTGTTAGACATCTGTGCTACTCACCAGCCGGAAACAGCAACTTTTAAAGCATTCTGATGGTTCAAATACATTTGCCTACCAGAGAATTAATAAACTGAAGGGCTGCCTGAACATCCTGCAGCAGTTATAATGCATGTGATTGGCTCAGATTGGTCTCCAAGCCAAATGGATATAAAATAAATTGATTTAAAAAAAAAAAAAAAGACACTCATGTCAAGACTATTAAAAATTAGGTCAGGCTGAAATAATGCTGTGTCAAGTTCTTTATGTTACAGCATTTTTATGAAAATTTAAAACATTTTTCTGTTTGGTTTGGAGTCAAAAATGGACAAACAGCTGCTCTGTGCACACTGAGGAGCACCACCCACTCGCCCCCCCATGAACGACACACTGGAGAGCAGCTGAATCAGCGTGAAGAGGAGGAGGCTCCTCGGAGCTCTGCAGTGGATTTGAAGCAGCTCCCAGTCTCACACACACACACACACAGTCTGAAAACAAACACACAGAGGTTCAATAAACACATTCAAGCATCAGCATGCACACGCCATCACAGCCGGGTGACGCCAAGGATGAATAAACTGTTCACTGATGCGTCGTGGAGGCAGCACACCGCCGCCCTTCACCCCACACAGATTAACACACCAGCCAAGGTCAGAGCCACACGTCTCATGTCTCATTTCCTGTCAGCAGGAGGTGAAGGATACAGAAAGGAGTCAGGCTGAATCACAGCCAGACGCAACACGGAGCCACAGCTGTCCGACGACGGAAACGCAGCACGTGAATCAATAGGAACCACTTCCAACAGGACAGACCATCCAAGATAACTGCTGACTGTGTTCTCAGCATGGTTAGGTTCTTAAATTTTAAAGACCTTTTTCAACAATCTGAGCATCAAAAAACAGATCATTTCTCACCATAAAAAAAGTGAGGTTCACTTAAAGCTCTTTGGTTTGCAAGTTCTGTTCTGACAGTTGCTTCCACTGGACTACAAGGAACCAGAGCCTTCAGGATGTTAGGACAGTGGATGTTCTAAAACCTAGACATGCGCAAGCTCAAGAATTATACTGCAAACATTCTCCCATCAGAGTCCAGGGCTCTCCACACAAAATTCTGCCTGGGGGGGCGGCGGTCTGATGCACAAGCAAGCCCAATATATGTACATCGGAATGCCAGTTTCAATAAAACATCAAAATAAAATTTCAAAAATCTAAAAAAAAAAATTAAAAAAAGCTTTCATATTGTCATTACCAAGTGGCTATTCACCCAACCGCTGGTTCAATAAAGTAAATACCCCAGCATAGCATATACGCCCAACCACAACCGACCAATGAGCGCACTTGTAAGTTCACTTCCGGTTTCAACGTGGGGGGGAAGGCAGATATTTTCTCGCCAGCTGCAGGAGGGTTCGCAGCCTGCAGAGGAGCTGTGATCTAAAGCAGTTCTGTTTGGCTCATCACACCCAGGGAACTGTGTCAAACTAACACCATCTTACAGACAAGAAGCAGCATTTTGTTCAAAAACCGTTCCGTCGTTAACAGGCTTCCGTTCAAAATACGTATGAAGTTTGTCTGCTTTCATTACGGTGTTTTCGCGGTAATTAAAGACAGCGCCGTTAAATGTGTCCAACATACGCCTCAATAGAGCCTTAAAAAGTAGTGTAAAAACACAGTTTAGATGAACAAAACATGTAAAATACACGATCACAGTTGGGCGAATAAGGTAAGACATTTATCTGCCCAACGGTTGTGTGTGTAATGTTCAATGTACGACTTATCTGCCCAACGGTTGGGCAAATAGCCTTTGCCTTGTCATTATGGAACAGCCAGTCAAGAGCTTGGGGAAGCTCTTTGACTCGACCCTGAAAGACACCACTGCCATCCAGAAGTCTACCCAAGATCTTGGTATTTGGCACAGCAAGGTTGACAGGTCTGGCCTGAATTGGTAGATTTAAAGCCCGGCTCTATCAGCACTCCACTCTGCCTCGAGTTCTGTGGCCTCTGCTGATCTATGCCATCCCAATTACAACAGTTGAGTCCCTCGAAAGGAAGATCATTGGCTTTCTTCGGAAGTGGCTGGGCCTACCACGCAGCCTCACCAGCACAGCACAGGACAAGCAACACCCTGCAGCTACCATTCAGTGGTCTCACTGAAGAGTTTAAGGTGGCATGCACACGAGAAGTGCTACAGTATAGGGACTCCAGGGATGGAAAGGTGTCATCAGCAGGCATTGAGGTGAGAACAGGAAGGAAATGGAGAGCAGAGATGGCAGTGGAGATGCCGGAGTCACACTTGAGACAGAAGGCCCTGGTGGGCACCCTGGCAACTGGCTGAGCAGGATTGGGCTATTTTCCAAAAGCCCAGGTCAGCAAGGCCAAGAGTAAGGAGAAACACCAGCTGCTCCTGGAGGAGGTCCATGCAGGGGTGGAGGAGGAACAGGCAGTAGGACTCCGGCAGCAAGGAGCATGGACGAAGTGGGAGAGTACACTGCAGCACAGGATCACCTTGGCAAACATCATGCAGGCAGACTTCTTCCACATCCGATTCCTGGTGCAAGCAGTCTACGATGCCCTACCAAGCCCAGCGAACATTCATGCCTGGGGGAAGAACGAAACACCTTCCTGCCCACTCTGCTCTGGAAGAGGCTCATTAGAGCATATTCTCAGCAGCTGCCCCAAAGCCCTGGCAGATGGTCGTTACCAGTGGTGCCATGACCAGGTGCTCAAATCAATTGCTGAGAGCCTAGCCTCAGCTATTAACACTTGTGGGCAGCACCACTGTAAGAGGAAGGAAGTCACCTTCATCAGAGCAGGAGAAAAACCCCAGGCACAGGCAAAAACAACAACAGGCCTCCTCCACACAGCTTCTAACTGGCAGCTGCAAGCTGATCTTGGAAAGCAGTTGAAGTCCCCACAGCACAATGCCATAACATCGCTACGACCAGACTTGATCATCACCTCTGAAGCTTCAAAACATCTTATGCTGGAACTCACAGTGCCTTAGGAGGACCGCATAGAGGAAGCAAACGAAAGGAAATGGGCCAAGTATCAAGAGCTGGTGGACCAGTGCAGGAACCAAGGCTGGAGGACCTACTAAGAACCTGTAGAAGTTGGCTGCAGAGGGTTTGCAGGTTGCTCACTCTGCAAAGTTCTCAGTCGGCTGGGCATCATGGGAGCAGCCAAAAAGAAGGCCATTTGTGCCGCAAGTGAGGCTGCAGAGAAAGCCACCAGGTGGCTATGGTTGAAGAGGGCTGATCCGTGGGTTGCTGCTGGGACACTAGCTAGGGCCTGATCATCCCTGGCTGGGTCGCCTGGGTGAGGGTGTCTGATGTTGTGAGACCCAAAACACTTGACCCCAGGATAAGTCACTGATGAAGTGTCCCAGTGCATCCAGGAGATGTTTCTTGCTCAGTGGGGTATGATGTGTAGAATTGTGAGGAAAAAAAATGAATTATCCATTTTGGAATAACAGAACGTAAAATGTGGACAAAGCACATCACTGAATACTTTCCAGATGTAGTGTACTTGTTCTTTACTGTTGCAACAAAACTAATTTTCTTGCACAGATTATCTGAAGAGCGGGTTTAGACCTCAAATGAAGCGGTTCAGTCTCATGTCAATATCAGTCTTGGCAGTGCCTGACTCCACCTAACTCCTGGCCAACACGTAAATGGGTAAAGAGATGGAGAATGGGCAGGACCAGCACGACCTGGATGGACAAATGAAGCCCAAACATGTGCCTTATCTCCCTTACCAAAACATTTTTTTGGCTGGTTGGTGGTTTGAGTTTGCGTATTAAGAACATATACCGGTGTTGCAGACCGAACAGTCCGCCCCTAAAAATTGGTCCGCCCTGCCTCCACTGTGCATGCATCATTTCGGAGCTCAGCTGCCCATCCAAGACTCACACTTGACACTTGACAGAAATACTGGAGCACTGAGTTCTTAGATATTCTGTTACTATAATTAACTATTCAGGAAGCCTTATAAGCTCAGATACATGTAATAAAATGCTCAGAAATGAAACGTTCAAGTCTACAGAAGCTAGATTTTTTTTTCTACAGTCAGTCAAAGCAGCCACACCCTTAATTATTCACCACTTTCTTAAAAATCGCTTAAACTTTTTGTTTTTAAAAAAAATCCCATGTACATCAACAGGGAAATTAGCTAGACACAAAACCTGTTTTTGTACCAGGCTGGAAGCATGTTTATTTGCACTACAAAGTTGGACATTTTAACACCAACTTCTATGGGAAGTGACCCATTTTTGGAGCCAGCCTCAAGTGGTCATTTAAGGAACTGCAAGACTTGCCACATTTTTTTTTCCAAGTAATGAAGGTTGCTGCTCATTACACCACCCAAAAATAACATTAACCTGTGAATGCCACAAGCATCTCCAAGCATCAAGAAAACTTACAAATCCACAGAATAAAAAAAAAAGTTGGTGAATAAACAAATCAAGATATAAAGAGGATAATGCTATCCAGCTGAGACCTGCAACAGTTTGAACTGACAGCTTTTATTGCTCCTTTTCACTGACAGTTTGTCCCGCAATAGAGTTACAAGTTACAGCGAGCAGCCTGATCACACCCAGAGCCAACAGCGCTGTGTATCAGAGTTCACAGAGAAAACAGAGTATTTTAAAGGCAGGCGAGCTCCAGGCTAACAGCCTGGGAATTAAACAGGTGTTAAAAAGCCTCCCTGGGAATTTAAGACCATCACTGTTCCAAGGTTCACAGCCACAGGACTGGGTCAGATTTGTGGAATTTATCAATGCTTAAAAGATGCTATAGGTCTTGTAAAGGTACATTAAAAACCTTACACTGCTAATGGAATCCAGCTAAACCGCCATCTTGGCTCAGCTCTGGCAGCTAAATGGCCGCTACAGAGAGCAGCCAGAAGCAGCTGTCAGTCTGGCAACATCTGGAGCCCGTTTAATTTCACATCACCATCATCCAGTTGTTGGCAGGATGAACATGGGCTTCCTGTAAAGATTAGATCTGACTGTGGCTGGATTTGGACAGACAGGTCACTGAGGACACAGGATCAGTCACCAAGCAAATGTTCAAAATCCAACTAACCGATCCAGCTGTGATGGTGAAGTCTACTGAAAAGACAACTTTATTGGCACAAAATATGGTGGGGAGAGGCTAAATACATACTGGAGGAGTTGCCATCCAAAAATCAATATACAACATCAATTCATTTTGAATTAAATTGACATTTTGCTCAGTACATACTATATTTTGACAATTATAAACTGCAGGGTTTTTTTTCCATAATCATTTTGCTGTTCGTTGCTCTGCTACTTGTACTTTGAAGCAACTTTATATATGTAGGAAAAAAACTGCATTATCACCTATGGCCACAAGATGGCACCGTTTACATGCGCGACAAGCTGTTCCTGTTTACTGATCTGAAAGAGGCACTGCCATGTACAGTCTGGATCAAAAGGGGCCAGTAATGCACCACTAAGCTAGACGCTAGTCACTGTAAAACAAGATCTGTATGTGCAAGATGTGGTGGGTCTTGGAACAAATGAAATTAATAATCCATGCTCTCAAACTGAAAAAAAAAAATCACACTAATAAAAAAGGGAATATAACCTTCATACTATGTGATACAGCCAAAGAAGCAGTGAACACAACAACTAGGCTAAGATGAAACTAGTCAAGTTTTAAAAATGTTAAAACATTTAGTGGAGTAAATGTGCACACTGAGAAGGCTTTTTTTTATCTGTTTAGTGGCAAGCAGTTTATACTCAAGTTCTTGTCTCATGCAATATCATTAGCCTGTTAAATTCTGCTTGCTAATGTGGATTTGCATTTAAAACTAATGCACCAATTAAGTTAATCTTGTTTCTTGCTGCATGAAGCAACAGCACCACATTTCAAAATGCAACTTAGTAGACCTGTGCAATTTTACATTTATTGACCAAGACTCAAAATGTTGACATAGAAAACCTATAAAGCCTACTTTTAGTACACAGAAAATTCACAAGCGGTATCGATAAGGAATCGGATCAATAATGGTATTGATAAAATCTTTCAATGCCCATCCCTACCCCACACCCTTCATAAAGCATTTTTTGGGCAGATATGACTAATACTTTGGTTCAACTGACACTCCAGAAGATACAGTACATTTTCATGCAGATATAAAACCTCTTCATATTTCAAGTCAACTAAGTTTCAGTGGATCAGTTGATAATATTTTGCAGTTTCTCCAAATTGTTCCCTTTAATCAAAAGCTCTGTCTTTTCTGTTGCACTCACTCATGCCTCTGGAACATCAGTCCAGAACAGAAACACTTCCATGCAAAAAAAAAAAAAAAAAAAAAAAAAAAAAAAAAAAAAAAAAAAAAAAAATCACACCCTTCAGGGGTTTTCCCCATCAGCACGTGGAAAAATTCAGCTTTGTGGGAGCAGAAACATTTTTGGAAATTCAGTAACAAGTCAGGGGGGAGGATGAGAAGAAGGAATGATTAAAAATGGAGGAACAGCAAAAGATGGCTTGGTGTGAACGAGATATAAAGAGGAAGGAGAAAAGGCTATAAAGGAAGGAAGAAGGAGGAGGATACATGCATGGGCAGCTGAAACCCAAACACACATGGACACCATTAGACTCCACATACAAACAATGATGTTGAAACATGGTATAAAATAACATTCAGGGTCTGACTATTGACATTTTCCCCAGAATTCAGCAGGTCAGATGACTGCTGATAATCACCGATACACAAATGATCAGTGATTGATCAGGAACCACCTTCAGGACAACCCTTTCCTGCAGGAGCTCATCTGAACTTCTGCTTCCTTTAAAAACTACAAATTTAACTCTGTATTTAATATTAAGCACACAGGAAGATTAAAACAGCCATTTACACACCGCCACCGAACATCTTCTCAAGAGGTTTGTGATTAATTTGGCATTTTGTCACATCCACTCTCCTCCACATTTGATTGACAGCACATGTGGACATTGCCCTCAACACCAACAACGAAAAACTAAAACTTCTGCAAATTAGTGGATTAACATCCATCTCTGTCACTCTCTCCATATCTGCTGCTGTCCTGGAATTAATGATTACATGGATTTGGAATATTTAGTTCACTTTCATATATGGAATTCTACAGATTTATTTTAACAGATGAGCTACAATTACAATATGTGTACATTAAGGGTTATTAAAACAATCATTTGTGGGAACATGGTTTTAGAACTTTAACAACAAAGGTGTCTCAACTTCAATAGATCTAGAAAAAACACTGTTCTGGAACATTTCAGAAGCCTTTGTGTGTTTCCAAATCATCTTCCAAATGACATTGAATCTGATGTAGGAAGGGGGGGGGGGAACACAGCCTTAGATGGTTTTTGGTATCAGATCTCCTTTGTTGAAAGTTGCACATTCGCCCTGCTGACATGGCTCAGTGGCCCTGAGGGAGGCCTGCCCCACACTTTGAACACCACTCTGGTCAACAAAACCTAAATTCCTTATGAACCAAGTTAACTCGATTCACTAAAGTATTAAATGTTGCAATCAAAATTTCTAGCATTTTGTTCCACTGAATCTTTGAAACAATTGAAAGACTCGTTTCCTGAAACCAGTGTCTTGTGTAGTTTTTTTTCTTTCAACACTGAATCATTTTCTCAACTGAGGAATTTAATTGTCCACTACACATCATGCTTTAGTTAGCATTTCAAAACAATTTGCTAATATTTGGAGCGGATGGCAACTGTAAGTAGTGGCGGCTCCAGAATTTTCTTTGGGGGGGTGTCAACTGCTGCAATGATTTGCTACAGTGACCGATTCGGTAATTAATATGTAGTTAACTAAAAAGTTGCAACAGTGAATAATTTTCTGAAACTGTAATCTGTTTTGATAATTTCAAAGCAGTGAGTCACTTTTTAAAGTTTCAGAACTGATTTGGGCATTTCTAAAACAGAGTTGTTACCCACAGCTAATGCTTCTTTTAGTGTTTCAAAACATTTTCATTCAAGACATTTTCTGAGCCATTATCCCACCCCCTTGTGTACTTGATGTCACCAATTTTTGAAACCGTGAACAGTTACTAAAAATAGACCATTTTGTGTTTCAAAACTTTTTTTTTTTTTTAAACCACACAAACCCAGCTTCCTGTTACGGGTCACTTTCCTGTGCAATGTTCAAATCTGACAGGAAGTGGAGCCAGACAATAGCTGAACTTTCATGCTACACCCACAATTGGCAGATGTTTTTTTTTAAAGCTCAACTTTTTATTTCAAAAAAAATTTGCTTCCTACTGATGGCAATGTTTTGCACTAAAAAGCCTAACTTAAAAAAAAAAAGAGGAAAACCTTGGTTTGGTCACACAAATGAGTTCAGCTTTTTAGACTAATTTGTTAATTTAATTCGTACAAACCCAATTCTTTTAGGTTTTACCCACTTTTTATATTTAAGGTGACTAGTTACACAGGGCAACTTACTAAAGTTTTAACTGTGACAGAGGTCTGTCTAAGAGCGGACAGCGCATGGGGGCCTTACGGCGGCTCTGGGGTTCCCCTGACTCGGGGTGTTGGGGTCACCTCACCCACCTTGCCGGGTGGAGACGTTCCTCTCGTTGGCGGCGGTCAGGACCACCTGCGGGTGGCTCTGCTCCAGCACGAACAGCTCGTCCTTGCCCACGCGCGCGCTTTTGCCGGACTTCATGGTACCGGAGGGCCCGGAGGGCGCGAGGTACCGGCCTCCGCAGTCCCTGAAGGCCACCTTACCAGAGCGGAACTCCAGCGTGTAGCCCGTGCTCCTGTCCGTGGTGGCGAGCAGCGCGCCGTCGTTGCGCAGGAAGCGGTTGTCGGAGGTCTGCAGGTGGTACCGCTGCTCGCGGAACACCAGCGTGATCATCGAGTCCACACCCCACGGGACGTCCCGGTCGATGGCGATTTCATCCACCTTGGCGCTCAGGTGCGCGTAGCGCTTGCGCGTCACGCTGAAGATGTTCACCTGCGGGTGCATGGCGATGTGCACGCTCCACTTCTCGGCCACGGAGGCGGTTTGGGCGAAGCAGATGATCCGGTCCTCGGTGCCGCCCAGGTAGCGGCCGTGCGGCTCCGACTGCAGCGACCAGCGGCCGTCGTCATGGGCGGTGATGATGAACCGGCACTCGGGGCCCGGGCTCTCGGTGTCCCCGCTCACGTTGCCGTCCTTGTCGGCGGCGATGTACCGGCCCAGATGTGACTTGAGCAAGAAAACGTTGCCGCTGGAGTCGTCGCCGCTCTGCTCCAGAGTCCAGATCTGCTTCTTCTTCATGCTGGTTGCGGACGCGTTGATTTTGAAGCCGAACGTCTCCGCCGTCAGGTATTTGTTCCCGCAGTTGATCAGTCCGAACTGGATCTGCAGCATGTCGCTGGTTCCGTTCGCTGCGCCGTTTGTGGTCATAGTCGGTTCTGTGCGCTCGAGCCTTGGGTCGGGAGGGGGGCCCGGTTCTGAAAGTGAGCTGGCTCGCGCTGGAAGGGTGGGATGCTCGACCGTTTCGCGTGCTTCTCTTTGTTTGGGGAGTGTGTGTCTGTGCGTGTGAGCGCGCGCCGCCGGGGCTCCGTGCTGTGAGACTTTCAGCAGCGCGAGCCCGCCGCCACAGCTGCAGCCTATATAACCATCAGTGACGCAGCGCGGCAGGCCACGCCCCCTCAGGGTCACCAGAACCCACCCAACTCAACCATACAGTGACTGAATTGTTTGACCATTTTAATTAGTGGCGTGATCCAATACCAAGTAAATACCACTGATACCAAAACTGATACTTTTTAAGTTGATCCAATACCAAGTAAATACCACTGATACCAAACCTGATACTTTTTAAGTTGATTCAAAACCAAGTAAACACCACTTGAGCCAGTTACGCCAGCTGTAAAACAGAAGCGAAATGAGGGGGGAAAAAGGCAACCAGTGCTTCACCATGAACTGCACCAACTACAAAAACAAATTCTCGAATACTAAAATGAACTGTACAATAGCCTTAATGTAATTATGTAAAACAAGTGTCTATTTTATGTCACAATTTAATATCGATATACTGAGACTATAACTCAACGCCATAAGTTCTTTTCATTAAGCTGCATTCACATGCATACAAACCAAAATGTTTATATATATATATATATATATACAAGCCCTGGCAATAATTATGGAATCACCGGCCTCGGAGGATGTTCATTCAGTTGTTTAATTTTGTAGAAAAAAAAGCAGATCACAGACATGACACAAAACTAAAGTCATTTCAAATGGCAACTTTCTGGCTTTAAGAAACACTATAAGAAATCAGGAAAAATAATTGTGGCAGTCAGTAACGGTTACCTTTTTAGACCAAGCAGAGGGAAAAAAATATGGAATCACTCAATTCTGAGGAAAGAATTATGGAATCACCCTGTAAATTTTCATCCCCAAAACTAACACCTGCATCAAATCAGATCTGCTCGTTAGTCTGCATCTAAAAAGGAGTGATCACACCTTGGAGAGCTGTTGCACCAAGTGGACTGACATGAATCATGGCTCCAACACAAGAGATGTCAATTGAAACAAAGGAGAGGATTATCAAACTCTTAAAAGAGGGTAAATCATCACACAATGTTGCAAAAGATGTTGGTTGTTCACAGTCAGCTGTGTCTAAACTCTGGACCAAATACAAACAACATGGGAAGGTTGTTAAAGGCAAACATACTGGTAGACCAAGGAAGACATCAAAGCGTCAAGACAGAAAACTTAAAGCAATATGTCTCAAAAATCAAAAATGCACAACAAAACAAATGAGGAACGAATGGGAGGAAACTGGAGTCAACGTCTGTGACCGAACTGTAAGAAACCGCCTAAAGGAAATGGGATTTACATACAGAAAAGCTAAACAAAAGCCATCATGGATGACTGGATGAAAGTCATATTCAGTGATGAATCTCGAATCTGCATTGGGCAAGGTGATGATGCTGGAACTTTTGTTTGGTGCCGTTCCAATGAGATTTATAAAGATGACTGCCTGAAGAGAACATGTAAATTTCCACAGTCATTGATGATATGGGGCTGCATGTCAGGTAAAGGCACTGGGGAGATGGCTGTCATTACATCATCAATAAATGCACACGTTTACGTTGATATTTTGGACACTTTTCTTATCCCATCAATTGAAAGGATGTTTGGGGATGATGAAATCATTTTTCAAGATGATAATGCATCTTGCCATAGAGCAAAAACTATGAAAACATTCCTTGAAAAAGACACATAGGGTCAATGTCATGGCCTGCAAATAGTCCAGATCTTAATCCAATTGAAAATCTTTGGTGGAAGTTGAAGAAAATGGTCCATGACAAGGCTCCAACCTGCAAAGCTGATCTGGCAACAGCAATCAGAGAAAGTTGGAGCCAGATTGATGAAGAGTACTGTTTGTCACTCATTAAGTCCATGCCTCAGAGACTGCAAGCTGTTATAAAAGCCAGAGGTGGTGCAACAAAATACTAGTGATGTGTTGGAGCGTTCTTTTGTTTTTCATGATTCCATAATTTTTTCCTCAGAATTGAGTGAGTCCATATTTTTTCCCTCTGCTTGGTCTAAAAAAGTAACCGTTACTGACTGCCACAATTTTTTTTCCTGATTTCTTATAGTGTTTCTTAAAGCCAGAAAGTTGCCATTTGAAATGACTTTAGTTTTGTGTCATGTCTGTGATCTGCTTTTTTTCTACAAAATTAAACAACTGAATGAACATCCTCCGAGGCCGGTGATTCCATAATTTTTGCCAGGGGTTGTGTGTGTGTGTATATATATATATATATATATATATATATATATATATATATATATATATATATCAATCAATCAATCAATTTTTTTTTTATATAGCGTCAAATCACAACAAACAGTTGCCCCAAGGCGCTTTATATTGTAAGGCAAGGCCATACAATAATTATGTAAAACCCCAACGGTCAAAACGACCCCCTGTGAGCAAGCACTTGGCTACAGTGGGTAGGGAAAAACTCCCTTTTAACAGGAAGAAACCTCCAGCAGAACCAGGCTCAGGGAGGGGCAGTCTTCTGCTGGGACTGGTTGGGGCTGAGGGAGAGAACCAGGAAAAAGACATGCTGTGGAGGGGAGCAGAGATCGATCACTAATGATTAAATGCAGAGTGGTGCATACAGAGCAAAAAGAGAAAGAAACAGTGCATCATGGGAACCCCCCAGCAGTCTACGTCTATAGCAGCATAACTAAGGGATGGTTCAGGGTCACCTGATCCAGCCCTAACTATAAGCTTTAGCAAAAAGGAAAGTTTTAAGCCTAATCTTAAAAGTAGAGAGGGTGTCTGTCTCCCTGATCTGAATTGGGAGCTGGTTCCACAGGAGAGGAGCCTGAAAGCTGAAGGCTCTGCCTCCCATTCTACTCTTACAAACCCTAGGAACTACAAGTAAGCCTGCAGTCTGAGAGCGAAGCGCTCTATTGGGGTGATATGGTACTACGAGGTCCCTAAGATAAGATGGGACCTGATTATTCAAAACCTTATAAGTAAGAAGAAGAATTTTAAATTCTATTCTAGAATTAACAGGAAGCCAATGAAGAGAGGCCAATATGGGTGAGATATGCTCTCTCCTTCTAGCCCCCGCCAGTACTCTAGCTGCAGCATTTTGAATTAACTGAAGGCTTTTTAGGACAACCTGATAATAATGAATTACAATAGTCCAGCCTAGAGGAAATAAATGCATGAATTAGTTTATACTTGCAGTTGTTGTTTAATATGATATGAAAATTCAGTAAGGTATATCTTATATATTATATTCCAATTGTAAGGTGGAACTATGCTAGTATATAAAGGTATATCTAAATATCTTAAAAGGAAGAGTAAAATAGGAGAGTAGAAAAGAGTAGAGTAGAGCCACTTAGGTGCCTGGTCTTGAGAACCAGGAATGGTGAATGGCTTTATATCTACTTATAATAAAATGCTAGTAAAAATTTATATATATATATATACATATATATATATATATATATATATATATATATATATATATATATATATATAATATTACAGTGGAAAAAGCAGCAAGGTAAATGACCACAATGGCAAAGCATATTTCAGATTTATTACAAGGCTTCATTTCTAAAAATCCATAGAGAATTATGATGACAGGGGAAAAAAACACAGTAAATTCCCCAAATTTCCACACTTTGCATAAAACATGTATGGGTTCATTAGAAAGAGCAATTAAAGGGCTTTAAAACAAGGCTACTTTTATTAAAATCTGTTAACAAATAGTGACAACAGAGCAAGAAAAGCAGCAGTTTGTCATAATTTCCCCAAATTTCTGCATTTTACAAAAAAGTTTTTTTTTTTTCACCCACACATGCATAGGTTCATTGGAAAGAGCTTTTAAAGGGCTTTAAAACAAACAAGCCTACATTTATTAAAATCTGTTAAGAAATAGCGACGCTAGTGCAAAAAAACGGTCAGTTTATTATTGATGATCTCCACCCTTAGTAATGGCGCCTTCCTGTCCTGAGCGACGCTAATAGATTGAGGCGCACACGTCCATTCCAGTCTATATTTCCATGCCCTCCATAAAATATTTGTGATTGATTGGTATAAGTGGGGGACAGCACGGTGGCTTAGTGGTTAGCACTGTTGCCTCACAGCAAGAAGGTCATGGGATCGATTCCCACCTGTGTCCTGTCTGTGTGGCATTTGCATGTTGTCCCCGTGTTTGCGTGGGTTCCCTCCGGGTGCTCCAGCTTCCCACCACATCCAAAGCCATGCAGGTTAAGTGGACTGGAAACTTTAAATTGTACAGTGTGTGAGGTCTTCCTTTTCATGCAGTTTCCAGAACTGTCTTCAAAAAACACAAGCGCATCAAAGGTTTTGAAATGTTTCCAGTTGGTGTGTTGAGTTTGCCATGAGTAATGTGCAGTGCTACGGAAACATTTTGGTGTCATCCCCTTTTACATATTATACCCATTTGTAAGTATTTGAACACCCTGCGATTTTGCAAGTTCTCCCACGGAGGGGTCTGAAATTTTCATCTTAGGTGCATGTCCACTGTGAGAGACAAAATCTAAAAAAAAAAAAAAAATCCAGAAATCACAATGTATGTTTTTTTTTAAATAATTTATTTGTATGTTACTGCTGCAAATAAGTATTTGAACACCTGTGAAAATCAATGTTAATATTTGGTACAGTAGCCTTTGTTTGCAATTACAGAGGTCAAACGTTTCCTGTAGTTTGTCACCAGGTTTTCACACACTGCAGCAAGGATTTTGGTCCACTCCTCCATACAGATCGTCTCTAGATCTTTCAGGTTTGGAGTTTCAGCTCCCTCCAAAGATTTTCTATCGAGTCCAGGTCCCCTCCATGATTTCTAAGTGGGAGAACTTGCAAAATCGCAGGGTGTTCAAATACTTATTTTCCTCACTGTATATTAAATAAAGTTTCTTTGTCATTTTGTTGTATCAAAGTTCACTGGATTTTAACTGGTTTGTTCTTATTTTATGCCTTTTTTAAGTTGAAGACATACAATAATTGTAGCATTTATTGTTTTTGAGTTACTGCTTGTACAAGCTGGCTGGGCTGGTTGGACATACTCACACGTTTACACATTTATATTCATTATTTTTCTGTGCAGGCTTTATATGTTCCCAGCAACTGAGCCAGATCCACCTTCCATTCTATTATGTGCCACGAGAAACTTTATTCACACAGAAGACTGGCATCGAAGGGACGGAGTTTGACCAGTGTCACTACTACTACTATAGCAGGTGGGAGGGAGTGCCCTGATATGAAAATATTTAGTCCTTAAATATTGTTTTACAACTAACTTTACAGTTTTTACATGAACTGAAAATGCTTAAAGGATAGAATAAGAAGATAATGGGGGATGGCAGCTTGGGACCAGGTGGTCACAGGACGCCATCCTACCTGAAAGTGGTGTTGACCAAACTTTAAAATGAATAGTTCTGTGAATATTTTTACATTGTGTAAAACTGCCTGCTGTTTTGCCATAAAAGAAAGTAGTGTACACAACAGAGTGACGCTGTAACTGAAAATAAGTGCACAAATAAAATGTTTGATGTTTGTAATTTTTTATTGTGAACATTAGTAGTGTTGGATATATAATGTAGCACACTGATATTTGCTCCAATTCTAATTTTTATTTTTTATTTATTTTGAAACTCGGAGACTCTCCAAATGCACAAATCTTGCTGACGTCTCCTTTTCCTCTACTGTCTTCTCATGTTTTGTTTCCTGGCCTGTTTGTGTTTCATTAACCTTGATAAGATCTCACTTACTCACCTTCACACTCAGGGAATATTATTTCCCACGGCTGATATTATCACATCACCCACTTTGCTCCTCTCTTGGACAGAGCAGTCAAAATACACATACACAAAGCTCTATTCACGGCGTGAGCGTGCACATCAGAGGACAGGAAAGGGCCGGCTTCATAAACAAAGAGCGCAAACGGATGACTGTGGCACCTCTTCAGTGTGAGCATGCAAGCATGTCGGCACAAGGTGTGGCGTCACATCAGCAGCAGCAGCTGCACATTTTTACCTGAGGCCAAAATATGGCCATCAGGTATTGGAAAGACTTTGTGTCTGTGTCTCCGTCTGTCTGTGCTCAGCATAAGTCCAGTCCTATTACTGCCAGGGTCTTCAAATTCATAGGGAACATTCTTGGAACACAGACCATGGACAAGTTCAAAGATGGCAAACCCTGACCTATTCTAAGGGGTCAAAAGGTCACATTCTTTTTACACATTGATCGCATGCTCATAGAGTATACAGGGTATTTTAACATTGTATTCTATATTTAAATCTGTAAACAGAAAGATTAAACATTCATTCATTTATTCTTGATTTCATTGTAAAATCACACTATAATCTGAGACGTGTGCATGTGTTTGTGTGCAAGTGCGCACACACACGTTTCACTACTCCCCCAAGGTGCTTGGGCCAATTTCCATTAGTTTGCACATCTAAGTTGATCTCAGAATTGCCCTGAAGGAGTTTGTTTTGGAGAAGGTCAAGGCTATTGTGGACAAAAGTCATGCGCACGCATGTGCAATATTGTTGGGATGTGGAACTGTCGATTTATGCGACGAGACACAATTTTTTCGACAGAACACCAGCTGCGACACTGCCTTGGCTTGACGGTAAGCCTCGTCAACCGAATTACCTATAGAAAAATAAACCGTGCAAATGATGGAATTTATTTAGAATGGAAATAACCTCCTTGTGTCTGATGATTTGCGGACGTTCATGCTGTTATTCGGTTGCAAATAGCCATTTTAAGGCGTCGCTGGTAAAGCTCTATTTGTGACCATATAACCAGCATGAACGTCCGCAAATCAGACATAACAGGGTTATTCCTGAAGTGTCCAAACATTCCTATTTCAACAAAATCAAATAGGTGTTTTTTTCACTCTTAAAAGAAACAAATGAATTGTCAAGTTACACTTTAAAAAAAACCCTGATTCTTTGTGTATGATATTTCACACAGGTGTCACTGATCACACCAAAAGAAGACAGAATGGAATAGAATAAAATAGAATAAAGTTTATTTGTCATTTGCACAAGTGCATTTAAGTACTTGTATAAGTACATTTGCATTCCTATGGGTTTCTCTGAGTTGCAAAGATACTTAAAAATCGAGCAAAATATAGACAACACAACAGTGGAACTAACACAACAAAACACAAAGGTAGAATACAAACAATTGTATATATATATATATATATATATATATATATATATATATATATATATACACACACACAAAAAAAGAGTTTAGCTGAAAACTTAAAAAAGAGCAGCTAGTACCTTGTGAGGATACATATTGTGGTTCTGCCCATTATTAACTATTAAACATGTTTTGTTAAGTATTGCACATTTAGTGTATAAGATATCACACATAGTAAATTTATGATATGCTAGATTTAAATTGCACACCTGTGGTGTCTCAGGTTGTAGCCTGAATCCACCCACTGAAACAAAGCATGAGGTGGGAGATGTTTGTCCCTGATGATGCTCTGTGCTTTCCTCTGGGAGCATGGGGTTTATATAGTGTCCAGTTGTCTTGGGTGGAGATACAGCCATGTGTATATAGTGCAAATAGTTTTGGACTTACACAGCAGCTCCGTGGGGTCCCCATGCTCGCTGTAAGCTCTGCAGAGATCTTCTCCACCCTCACCACCTGTGGTCTGCCCGTAAGAAAGTCTAAAATCCAGTTAAAGGTGGGTGGTGGCACTCCTAGGTCCGCCAGCTTTACAGTGAGCTTCACCAACCTGATGGTATTGAATGTGGAGCTGTAGTCCAGAAATGGAGTCCATGTGTTACAACCCCAATTCCAATGAAGTTGGGACATTGTGTGAAATGTAAATAAAAACAGAATACAATGATTTGCAAATCCTCTTCAACCTACAATTGAAAATACCACAAAGACAATATATTTAATGTTCAAACTGATAAAC